>NW_027486512.1:0-22203 GCF_050908995.1 Andrena cerasifolii | reverse complement strand
ATATTGAAAAACCGATATTGAAACCGATATTAGAACCGATATTCAAAAACCGATATCGAAAAACTGATATTGAAAAACCGATATTGAAAAACAAATATTGAAAAACCGATATTGAAAAACCGATATTGAAAAACCGATATTGAAAAACTTATATCGAAAAACTGATATTGCAAAACCGATATTGAAACCGATGTTAGAACCGATATTGAAAAACCGATATTGAAAAACAAATATTGAAAAACTGATATCGAAAAACTGATATTGAGAAACTGATATTGCAAAACCGATATTGTTCTAAACCGATATTGAAAAACCGATATTGTAAAGCAAATATTGAAAAACTGATATCGAAAAACTGATATTGAAAAACCGATATTGAAAAACCGATATTGAAAAACCGATATTGAAACCGATATTAGAACCGATATTGAAAAACCGATATTGAAAAACAAATATTGAAAAACTGATATCGAAAAACTGATATTGAGAAACTGATATTGCAAAACCGATATTGTTCTAAACCGATATTGAAAAACCGATATTGTAAAGCAAATATTGAAAAACTGATATTGAAGAACCGATATTGAAAAGCCGATATTGAATCCGATATTAGAACCGATATTCAAAAACCGATATTGGAGAACAAATATTGAAAAACTGATATTGAAAAACCGATATTGAAAAACCGATATTGAATCCGATATTAGAACCGATATTCAAAAACCGATATTGAAAAACCGATATTGAAAAACAGATATCGAAAAACTGATATTGAAAAACTTATATCGAAAAACTGATATTGCAAAACCGATATTGAAACCGATGTTAGAACCGATATTGAAAAACCGATATTGAAAAACAAATATTGAAAAACCGATATTGAAAAACCGATATTGAATCCGATATAAGAACCGATATTCAAAAACCGATATTGAAAAACCTATATCGAAAAACTGATATTGAAAAACCAATATTGAAAAACCGATATTGAAAAACCGATATTGAAAAACCGATATTGAAAAACCTATATCGAAAAACTGATATTGAAAAACCGATGTTGAAACCGATATTAGAACCGATATTGAAAAACCGATATTGAAAAACAAATATTGAAAAACTGATATCGAAAAACTGATATTGAAAAACCGATATTGCAAAACCGATATTGAAACCGATATTAGAACCGATATTGAAAAACCGATATTGAAAAACCGATATTGAAAAACTTATATCGAAAAACTGATATTGCAAAACCGATATTGAAACCGATATTAGAACCGATATTGAAAAACAAACATTGAAAAACTGATATCGAATAACTGATATTGAGAAACTGATATTGCAAAACCGATATTGTTCTAAACCGATATTGAAAAACCGATATTGTAAAGCAAATATTGAAAAACCGATATTGAAACCGATACTAGAACCGATATTGAAAAACCGATATTGAAAAACAAATATTGAAAAACTGATATCGAAAAACTGATATTGAGAAACTGATATTGCAAAACCGATAATGTTCTAAACCGATATTGAAAAACCGATATTGTAAAGCAAATATTGAAAAACTGATATTGAAAAACTTATATCGAAAAACTGATATTGCAAAACCGATATTGAAACCGATGTTAGAACCGATATTGAAAAACCGATATTGAAAAACAAATATTGAAAAACTGATATTGAAAAACCGATATTGAAAAACCGATATTGAAAAACCGATATTGAAAAACCTATATCGAAAAACTGATATTGAAAAACCGATATTGAAACCGATATTAGAACCGATATTGAAAAACCGACATTGAAAAACAAATATTGAAAAACTGATATCGAAAAACTGATATTGAAAAACCGATATCGAAAAACTGATATTGCAAAACCGATATTGAAACCGATATTAGAACCGATATTGAAAAACAAATATTGAAAAACTGATATCGAAAAACTGATATTGAAAAACCGATATTGAAAAACCGATATTGAATCCGATATTAGAACCGATATTCAAAAACCGATATCGAAAAACTGATATTGAAAAACCGATATCGAAAAACTGATATTGAAAAACCGATATTGAAACCGATATTAGAACCGATATTGAAAAACCGATATTGAAAAACCTATATCGAAAAACTGATATTGAAAAACCGATATTGAAACCGATATTAGAACCGATATTCAAAAACCGATATTGGAGAACAAATATTGAAAAACTGATATTGAAAAACCGATATTGAAAAACAAATATTGAAAAACCGATATTGAAAAACCGATATTGAAAAACCGATATTGAAAAACAAATATTGAAAAACTGATATCGAAAAACTGATATTGAGAAACTGATATTGCAAAACCGATAATGTTCTAAACCGATATTGAAAAACCGATATTGTAAAGCAAATATTGAAAAACTGATATCGAAAAACTGATATTGAAAAACCGATATTGAAAAACCGATATTGAATCCGATATTAGAACCGATATTCAAAAACCGATATTGAAAAACCGATATTGAAAAACTGATATCGAAAAACTGATATTGAAAAACTTATATCGAAAAAATGATATTGCAAAACCGATATTGAAACCGATGTTAGAACCGATATTGAAAAACCGATATTGAAAAACAAATATTGAAAAACCGATATTGAAAAACCGATATTGAATCCGATATTAGAACCGATATTCAAAAACCGATATTGAAAAACCGATATTGAAACCGATATTAGAACCGATATTCAAAAACCGATATCGAAAAACTGATATTGAAAAACCGATATTGAAAAACAAATATTGAAAAACCGATATTGAAAAACCGATATTGAAAAACCGATATTGAAAAACTTATATCGAAAAACTGATATTGCAAAACCGATATTGAAACCGATGTTAGAACCGATATTGAAAAACCGATATTGAAAAACAAATATTGAAAAACTGATATCGAAAAACTGATATTGAGAAACTGATATTGCAAAACCGATATTGTTCTAAACCGATATTGAAAAACCGATATTGTAAAGCAAATATTGAAAAACTGATATCGAAAAACTGATATTGAAAAACCGATATTGAAAAACCGATATTGAAAAACCGATATTGAAACCGATATTAGAACCGATATTGAAAAACCGATATTGAAAAACAAATATTGAAAAACTGATATCGAAAAACTGATATTGAGAAACTGATATTGCAAAACCGATATTGTTCTAAACCGATATTGAAAAACCGATATTGTAAAGCAAATATTGAAAAACTGATATTGAAAAACCGATATTGAAAAGCCGATATTGAATCCGATATTAGAACCGATATTCAAAAACCGATATTGGAGAACAAATATTGAAAAACTGATATTGAAAAACCGATATTGAAAAACCGATATTGAATCCGATATTAGAACCGATATTCAAAAACCGATATTGAAAAACCGATATTGAAAAACTGATATCGAAAAACTGATATTGAAAAACTTATATCGAAAAACTGATATTGCAAAACCGATATTGAAACCGATGTTAGAACCGATATTGAAAAACCGATATTGAAAAACAAATATTGAAAAACCGATATTGAAAAACCGATATTGAATCCGATATTAGAACCGATATTCAAAAACCGATATTGGAGAACAAATATTGAAAAACTGATATTGAAAAACCGATATTGAAAAACCGATATTGAAAAACCGATATTGAAACCGATATTAGAACCGATATTCAAAAACCGATATCGAAAAACTGATATTGAAAAACCGATATTGAAAAACAAATATTGAAAAACCGATATTGAAAAACCGATATTGAAAAACCGATATTGAAAAACTTATATCGAAAAACTGATATTGCAAAACCGATATTGAAACCGATGTTAGAACCGATATTGAAAAACCGATATTGAAAAACAAATATTGAAAAACTGATATCGAAAAACTGATATTGAGAAACTGATATTGCAAAACCGATATTGTTCTAAACCGATATTGAAAAACCGATATTGTAAAGCAAATATTGAAAAACTGATATCGAAAAACTGATATTGAAAAACCGATATTGAAAAACCGATATTGAAAAACCGATATTGAAACCGATATTAGAACCGATATTGAAAAACCGATATTAGAACCGATATTGAAAAACCGATATTGAAAAACAAATATTGAAAAACTGATATCGAAAAACTGATATTGAGAAACTGATATTGCAAAACCGATATTGTTCTAAACCGATATTGAAAAACCGATATTGTAAAGCAAATATTGAAAAACTGATATTGAAAAACCGATATTGAAAAGCCGATATTGAATCCGATATTAGAACCGATATTCAAAAACCGATATTGGAGAACAAATATTGAAAAACTGATATTGAAAAACCGATATTGAAAAACCGATATTGAAAAACCGATATTGAAAAACCTATATCGAAAAACTGATATTGAAAAACCGATGTTGAAACCGATATTAGAACCGATATTGAAAAACCGATATTGAAAAACAAATATTGAAAAACTGATATCGAAAAACTGATATTGAAAAACCGATATTGCAAAACCGATATTGAAACCGATATTAGAACCGATATTGAAAAACCGATATTGAAAAACCGATATTGAAAAACTTATATTGAAAAACTGATATTGCAAAACCGATATTGAAACCGATATTAGAACCGATATTGAAAAACAAACATTGAAAAACTGATATCGAATAACTGATATTGAGAAACTGATATTGCAAAACCGATATTGTTCTAAACCGATATTGAAAAACCGATATTGTAAAGCAAATATTGAAAAACCGATATTGAAACCGATACTAGAACCGATATTGAAAAACCGATATTGAAAAACAAATATTGAAAAACTGATATCGAAAAACTGATATTGAGAAACTGATATTGCAAAACCGATAATGTTCTAAACCGATATTGAAAAACCGATATTGTAAAGCAAATATTGAAAAACTGATATTGAAAAACTTATATCGAAAAACTGATATTGCAAAACCGATATTGAAACCGATGTTAGAACCGATATTGAAAAAACCGATATTGAAAAACAAATATTGAAAAACTGATATTGAAAAACCGATATTGAAAAACCGATATTGAAAAACCGATATTGAAAAACCTATATCGAAAAACTGATATTGAAAAACCGATATTGAAACCGATATTAGAACCGATATTGAAAAACCGATATTGAAAAACAAATATTGAAAAACTGATATCGAATAACTGATATTGAGAAACTGATATTGCAAAACCGATATTGTTCTAAACCGATATTGAAAAACCGATATTGTAAAGCAAATATTGAAAAACCGATATTGAAACCGATGTTAGAACCGATATTGAAAAACCGATATTGAAAAACAAATATTGAAAAACCGATATTGAAAAACCGATATTGAATCCGATATTAGAACCGATATTCAAAAACCGATATTGAAAAACCGATATTGAAACCGATATTAGAACCGATATTCAAAAACCGATATCGAAAAACTGATATTGAAAAACCGATATTGAAAAACAAATATTGAAAAACCGATATTGAAAAACCGATATTGAAAAACCGATATTGAAAAACTTATATCGAAAAACTGATATTGCAAAACCGATATTGAAACCGATGTTAGAACCGATATTGAAAAACCGATATTGAAAAACAAATATTGAAAAACTGATATCGAAAAACTGATATTGAGAAACTGATATTGCAAAACCGATATTGTTCTAAACCGATATTGAAAAACCGATATTGTAAAGCAAATATTGAAAAACTGATATCGAAAAACTGATATTGAAAAACCGATATTGAAAAACCGATATTGAAAAACCGATATTGAAACCGATATTAGAACCGATATTGAAAAACCGATATTGAAAAACAAATATTGAAAAACTGATATCGAAAAACTGATATTGAGAAACTGATATTGCAAAACCGATATTGTTCTAAACCGATATTGAAAAACCGATATTGTAAAGCAAATATTGAAAAACTGATATTGAAAAACCGATATTGAAAAGCCGATATTGAATCCGATATTAGAACCGATATTCAAAAACCGATATTGGAGAACAAATATTGAAAAACTGATATTGAAAAACCGATATTGAAAAACCGATATTGAATCCGATATTAGAACCGATATTCAAAAACCGATATTGAAAAACCGATATTGAAAAACTGATATCGAAAAACTGATATTGAAAAACTTATATCGAAAAACTGATATTGCAAAACCGATATTGAAACCGATGTTAGAACCGATATTGAAAAACCGATATTGAAAAACAAATATTGAAAAACCGATATTGAAAAACCGATATTGAATCCGATATTAGAACCGATATTCAAAAACCGATATTGGAGAACAAATATTGAAAAACTGATATTGAAAAACCGATATTGAAAAACCGATATTGAAAAACCGATATTGAAACCGATATTAGAACCGATATTCAAAAACCGATATCGAAAAACTGATATTGAAAAACCGATATTGAAAAACAAATATTGAAAAACCGATATTGAAAAACCGATATTGAAAAACCGATATTGAAAAACTTATATCGAAAAACTGATATTGCAAAACCGATATTGAAACCGATGTTAGAACCGATATTGAAAAACCGATATTGAAAAACAAATATTGAAAAACTGATATCGAAAAACTGATATTGAGAAACTGATATTGCAAAACCGATATTGTTCTAAACCGATATTGAAAAACCGATATTGTAAAGCAAATATTGAAAAACTGATATCGAAAAACTGATATTGAAAAACCGATATTGAAAAACCGATATTGAAAAACCGATATTGAAACCGATATTAGAACCGATATTGAAAAACCGATATTAGAACCGATATTGAAAAACCGATATTGAAAAACAAATATTGAAAAACTGATATCGAAAAACTGATATTGAGAAACTGATATTGCAAAACCGATATTGTTCTAAACCGATATTGAAAAACCGATATTGTAAAGCAAATATTGAAAAACTGATATTGAAAAACCGATATTGAAAAGCCGATATTGAATCCGATATTAGAACCGATATTCAAAAACCGATATTGGAGAACAAATATTGAAAAACTGATATTGAAAAACCGATATTGAAAAACCGATATTGAAAAACCGATATTGAAAAACCTATATCGAAAAACTGATATTGAAAAACCGATGTTGAAACCGATATTAGAACCGATATTGAAAAACCGATATTGAAAAACAAATATTGAAAAACTGATATCGAAAAACTGATATTGAAAAACCGATATTGCAAAACCGATATTGAAACCGATATTAGAACCGATATTGAAAAACCGATATTGAAAAACCGATATTGAAAAACTTATATTGAAAAACTGATATTGCAAAACCGATATTGAAACCGATATTAGAACCGATATTGAAAAACAAACATTGAAAAACTGATATCGAATAACTGATATTGAGAAACTGATATTGCAAAACCGATATTGTTCTAAACCGATATTGAAAAACCGATATTGTAAAGCAAATATTGAAAAACCGATATTGAAACCGATACTAGAACCGATATTGAAAAACCGATATTGAAAAACAAATATTGAAAAACTGATATCGAAAAACTGATATTGAGAAACTGATATTGCAAAACCGATAATGTTCTAAACCGATATTGAAAAACCGATATTGTAAAGCAAATATTGAAAAACTGATATTGAAAAACTTATATCGAAAAACTGATATTGCAAAACCGATATTGAAACCGATGTTAGAACCGATATTGAAAAACCGATATTGAAAAACAAATATTGAAAAACTGATATTGAAAAACCGATATTGAAAAACCGATATTGAAAAACCGATATTGAAAAACCTATATCGAAAAACTGATATTGAAAAACCGATATTGAAACCGATATTAGAACCGATATTGAAAAACCGATATTGAAAAACAAATATTGAAAAACTGATATCGAATAACTGATATTGAGAAACTGATATTGCAAAACCGATATTGTTCTAAACCGATATTGAAAAACCGATATTGTAAAGCAAATATTGAAAAACCGATATTGAAACCGATGTTAGAACCGATATTGAAAAACCGATATTGAAAAACAAATATTGAAAAACCGATATTGAAAAACCGATATTGAATCCGATATTAGAACCGATATTCAAAAACCGATATTGAAAAACCGATATTGAAACCGATATTAGAACCGATATTCAAAAACCGATATCGAAAAACTGATATTGAAAAACCGATATTGAAAAACAAATATTGAAAAACCGATATTGAAAAACCGATATTGAAAAACCGATATTGAAAAACTTATATCGAAAAACTGATATTGCAAAACCGATATTGAAACCGATGTTAGAACCGATATTGAAAAACCGATATTGAAAAACAAATATTGAAAAACTGATATCGAAAAACTGATATTGAGAAACTGATATTGCAAAACCGATATTGTTCTAAACCGATATTGAAAAACCGATATTGTAAAGCAAATATTGAAAAACTGATATCGAAAAACTGATATTGAAAAACCGATATTGAAAAACCGATATTGAAAAACCGATATTGAAACCGATATTAGAACCGATATTGAAAAACCGATATTGAAAAACAAATATTGAAAAACTGATATCGAAAAACTGATATTGAGAAACTGATATTGCAAAACCGATATTGTTCTAAACCGATATTGAAAAACCGATATTGTAAAGCAAATATTGAAAAACTGATATTGAAAAACCGATATTGAAAAGCCGATATTGAATCCGATATTAGAACCGATATTCAAAAACCGATATTGGAGAACAAATATTGAAAAACTGATATTGAAAAACCGATATTGAAAAACCGATATTGAATCCGATATTAGAACCGATATTCAAAAACCGATATTGAAAAACCGATATTGAAAAACTGATATCGAAAAACTGATATTGAAAAACTTATATCGAAAAACTGATATTGCAAAACCGATATTGAAACCGATGTTAGAACCGATATTGAAAAACCGATATTGAAAAACAAATATTGAAAAACCGATATTGAAAAACCGATATTGAATCCGATATTAGAACCGATATTCAAAAACCGATATTGGAGAACAAATATTGAAAAACTGATATTGAAAAACCGATATTGAAAAACCGATATTGAAAAACCGATATTGAAACCGATATTAGAACCGATATTCAAAAACCGATATCGAAAAACTGATATTGAAAAACCGATATTGAAAAACAAATATTGAAAAACCGATATTGAAAAACCGATATTGAAAAACCGATATTGAAAAACTTATATCGAAAAACTGATATTGCAAAACCGATATTGAAACCGATGTTAGAACCGATATTGAAAAACCGATATTGAAAAACAAATATTGAAAAACTGATATCGAAAAACTGATATTGAGAAACTGATATTGCAAAACCGATATTGTTCTAAACCGATATTGAAAAACCGATGTTGTAAAGCAAATATTGAAAAACTGATATCGAAAAACTGATATTGAAAAACCGATATTGAAAAACCGATATTGAAAAACCGATATTGAAACCGATATTAGAACCGATATTGAAAAACCGATATTAGAACCGATATTGAAAAACCGATATTGAAAAACAAATATTGAAAAACTGATATCGAAAAACTGATATTGAGAAACTGATATTGCAAAACCGATATTGTTCTAAACCGATATTGAAAAACCGATATTGTAAAGCAAATATTGAAAAACTGATATTGAAAAACCGATATTGAAAAGCCGATATTGAATCCGATATTAGAACCGATATTCAAAAACCGATATTGGAGAACAAATATTGAAAAACTGATATTGAAAAACCGATATTGAAAAACCGATATTGAAAAACCGATATTGAAAAACCTATATCGAAAAACTGATATTGAAAAACCGATGTTGAAACCGATATTAGAACCGATATTGAAAAACCGATATTGAAAAACAAATATTGAAAAACTGATATCGAAAAACTGATATTGAAAAACCGATATTGCAAAACCGATATTGAAACCGATATTAGAACCGATATTGAAAAACCGATATTGAAAAACCGATATTGAAAAACTTATATTGAAAAACTGATATTGCAAAACCGATATTGAAACCGATATTAGAACCGATATTGAAAAACAAACATTGAAAAACTGATATCGAATAACTGATATTGAGAAACTGATATTGCAAAACCGATATTGTTCTAAACCGATATTGAAAAACCGATATTGTAAAGCAAATATTGAAAAACCGATATTGAAACCGATACTAGAACCGATATTGAAAAACCGATATTGAAAAACAAATATTGAAAAACTGATATCGAAAAACTGATATTGAGAAACTGATATTGCAAAACCGATAATGTTCTAAACCGATATTGAAAAACCGATATTGTAAAGCAAATATTGAAAAACTGATATTGAAAAACTTATATCGAAAAACTGATATTGCAAAACCGATATTGAAACCGATGTTAGAACCGATATTGAAAAACCGATATTGAAAAACAAATATTGAAAAACTGATATTGAAAAACCGATATTGAAAAACCGATATTGAAAAACCGATATTGAAAAACCTATATCGAAAAACTGATATTGAAAAACCGATATTGAAACCGATATTAGAACCGATATTGAAAAACCGATATTGAAAAACAAATATTGAAAAACTGATATCGAACAACTGATATTGAAAAACCGATATCGAAAAACTGATATTGCAAAACCGATATTGAAACCGATATTAGAACCGATATTGAAAAACAAATATTGAAAAACTGATATCGAAAAACTGATATTGAAAAACCGATATTGAAAAACCGATATTGAATCCGATATTAGAACCGATATTCAAAAACCGATATCGAAAAACTGATATTGAAAAACCGATATCGAAAAACTGATATTGAAAAACCGATATTGAAACCGATATTAGAACCGATATTGAAAAACCGATATTGAAAAACCTATATCGAAAAACTGATATTGAAAAACCGATATTGAAACCGATATTAGAACCGATATTCAAAAACCGATATTGGAGAACAAATATTGAAAAACTGATATTGAAAAGCCGATATTGAAAAACAAATATTGAAAAACCGATATTGAAAAACCGATATTGAAAAACCGATATTGAAAAACCGATATTGAAAAACAAATATTGAAAAACTGATATCGAAAAACTGATATTGAGAAACTGATATTGCAAAACCGATAATGTTCTAAACCGATATTGAAAAACCGATATTGTAAAGCAAATATTGAAAAACTGATATCGAAAAACTGATATTGAAAAACCGATATTGAAAAACCGATATTGAATCCGATATTAGAACCGATATTCAAAAACCGATATTGAAAAACCGATATTGAAAAACTGATATCGAAAAACTGATATTGAAAAACTTATATCGAAAAAATGATATTGCAAAACCGATATTGAAACCGATGTTAGAACCGATATTGAAAAACCGATATTGAAAAACAAATATTGAAAAACCGATATGAAAAACCGATATTGAATCCGATATTAGAACCGATATTCAAAAACCGATATTGAAAAACCGATATTGAAACCGATATTAGAACCGATATTCAAAAACCGATATCGAAAAACTGATATTGAAAAACCGATATTGAAAAACAAATATTGAAAAACCGATATTGAAAAACCGATATTGAAAAACCGATATTGAAAAACTTATATCGAAAAACTGATATTGCAAAACCGATATTGAAACCGATGTTAGAACCGATATTGAAAAACCGATATTGAAAAACAAATATTGAAAAACTGATATCGAAAAACTGATATTGAGAAACTGATATTGCAAAACCGATATTGTTCTAAACCGATATTGAAAAACCGATATTGTAAAGCAAATATTGAAAAACTGATATCGAAAAACTGATATTGAAAAACCGATATTGAAAAACCGATATTGAAAAACCGATATTGAAACCGATATTAGAACCGATATTGAAAAACCGATATTGAAAAACAAATATTGAAAAACTGATATCGAAAAACTGATATTGAGAAACTGATATTGCAAAACCGATAATGTTCTAAACCGATATTGAAAAACCGATATTGTAAAGCAAATATTGAAAAACTGATATTGAAAAACTTATATCGAAAAACTGATATTGCAAAACCGATATTGAAATCGATGTTAGAACCGATATTGAAAAACCGATATTGAAAAACAAATATTGAAAAACTGATATTGAAAAACCGATATTGAAAAACCGATATTGAAAAACCGATATTGAAAAACCTATATCGAAAAACTGATATTGAAAAACCGATATTGAAACCGATATTAGAACCGATATTGAAAAACCGATATTGAAAAACAAATATTGAAAAACTGATATCGAATAACTGATATTGAGAAACTGATATTGCAAAACCGATATTGTTCTAAACCGATATTGAAAAACCGATATTGTAAAGCAAATATTGAAAAACCGATATTGAAACCGATGTTAGAACCGATATTGAAAAACCGATATTGAAAAACAAATATTGAAAAACCGATATTGAAAAACCGATATTGAATCCGATATTAGAACCGATATTCAAAAACCGATATTGAAAAACCGATATTGAAACCGATATTAGAACCGATATTCAAAAACCGATATCGAAAAACTGATATTGAAAAACCGATATTGAAAAACAAATATTGAAAAACCGATATTGAAAAACCGATATTGAAAAACCGATATTGAAAAACTTATATCGAAAAACTGATATTGCAAAACCGATATTGAAACCGATGTTAGAACCGATATTGAAAAACCGATATTGAAAAACAAATATTGAAAAACTGATATCGAAAAACTGATATTGAGAAACTGATATTGCAAAACCGATATTGTTCTAAACCGATATTGAAAAACCGATATTGTAAAGCAAATATTGAAAAACTGATATCGAAAAACTGATATTGAAAAACCGATATTGAAAAACCGATATTGAAAAACCGATATTGAAACCGATATTAGAACCGATATTGAAAAACCGATATTGAAAAACAAATATTGAAAAACTGATATCGAAAAACTGATATTGAGAAACTGATATTGCAAAACCGATATTGTTCTAAACCGATATTGAAAAACCGATATTGTAAAGCAAATATTGAAAAACTGATATTGAAAAACCGATATTGAAAAGCCGATATTGAATCCGATATTAGAACCGATATTCAAAAACCGATATTGGAGAACAAATATTGAAAAACTGATATTGAAAAACCGATATTGAAAAACCGATATTGAATTCGATATTAGAACCGATATTCAAAAACCGATATTGAAAAACCGATATTGAAAAACTGATATCGAAAAACTGATATTGAAAAACTTATATCGAAAAACTGATATTGCAAAACCGATATTGAAACCGATGTTAGAACCGATATTGAAAAACCGATATTGAAAAACAAATATTGAAAAACCGATATTGAAAAACCGATATTGAATCCGATATTAGAACCGATATTCAAAAACCGATATTGGAGAACAAATATTGAAAAACTGATATTGAAAAACCGATATTGAAAAACCGATATTGAAAAACCGATATTGAAACCGATATTAGAACCGATATTCAAAAACCGATATCGAAAAACTGATATTGAAAAACCGATATTGAAAAACAAATATTGAAAAACCGATATTGAAAAACCGATATTGAAAAACCGATATTGAAAAACTTATATCGAAAAACTGATATTGCAAAACCGATATTGAAACCGATGTTAGAACCGATATTGAAAAACCGATATTGAAAAACAAATATTGAAAAACTGATATCGAAAAACTGATATTGAGAAACTGATATTGCAAAACCGATATTGTTCTAAACCGATATTGAAAAACCGATATTGTAAAGCAAATATTGAAAAACTGATATCGAAAAACTGATATTGAAAAACCGATATTGAAAAACCGATATTGAAAAACCGATATTGAAACCGATATTAGAACCGATATTGAAAAACCGATATTAGAACCGATATTGAAAAACCGATATTGAAAAACAAATATTGAAAAACTGATATCGAAAAACTGATATTGAGAAACTGATATTGCAAAACCGATATTGTTCTAAACCGATATTGAAAAACCGATATTGTAAAGCAAATATTGAAAAACTGATATTGAAAAACCGATATTGAAAAGCCGATATTGAATCCGATATTAGAACCGATATTCAAAAACCGATATTGGAGAACAAATATTGAAAAACTGATATTGAAAAACCGATATTGAAAAACCGATATTGAAAAACCGATATTGAAAAACCTATATCGAAAAACTGATATTGAAAAACCGATGTTGAAACCGATATTAGAACCGATATTGAAAAACCGATATTGAAAAACAAATATTGAAAAACTGATATCGAAAAACTGATATTGAAAAACCGATATTGCAAAACCGATATTGAAACCGATATTAGAACCGATATTGAAAAACCGATATTGAAAAACCGATATTGAAAAACTTATATTGAAAAACTGATATTGCAAAACCGATATTGAAACCGATATTAGAACCGATATTGAAAAACAAACATTGAAAAACTGATATCGAATAACTGATATTGAGAAACTGATATTGCAAAACCGATATTGTTCTAAACCGATATTGAAAAACCGATATTGTAAAGCAAATATTGAAAAACCGATATTGAAACCGATACTAGAACCGATATTGAAAAACCGATATTGAAAAACAAATATTGAAAAACTGATATCGAAAAACTGATATTGAGAAACTGATATTGCAAAACCGATAATGTTCTAAACCGATATTGAAAAACCGATATTGTAAAGCAAATATTGAAAAACTGATATTGAAAAACTTATATCGAAAAACTGATATTGCAAAACCGATATTGAAACCGATGTTAGAACCGATATTGAAAAACCGATATTGAAAAACAAATCTTGAAAAACTGATATTGAAAAACCGATATTGAAAAACCGATATTGAAAAACCGATATTGAAAAACCTATATCGAAAAACTGATATTGAAAAACCGATATTGAAACCGATATTAGAACCGATATTGAAAAACCGATATTGAAAAATAAATATTGAAAAACTGATATCGAACAACTGATATTGAAAAACCGATATCGAAAAACTGATATTGCAAAACCGATATTGAAACCGATATTAGAACCGATATTGAAAAACAAATATTGAAAAACTGATATCGAAAAACTGATATTGAAAAACCGATATTGAAAAACCGATATTGAATCCGATATTAGAACCGATATTCAAAAACCGATATCGAAAAACTGATATTGAAAAACCGATATCGAAAAACTGATATTGAAAAACCGATATTGAAACCGATATTAGAACCGATATTCAAAAACCGATATTGGAGAACAAATATTGAAAAACTGATATTGAAAAACCGATATTGTAAAGCAAATATTGAAAAACTGATATCGAAAAACTGATATTGAAAAACCGATATTGAAAAACCGATATTGAATCCGATATTAGAACCGATATTCAAAAACCGATATTGAAAAACCGATATTGAAAAACTGATATCGAAAAACTGATATTGAAAAACTTATATCGAAAAAATGATATTGCAAAACCGATATTGAAACCGATGTTAGAACCGATATTGAAAAACCGATATTGAAAAACAAATATTGAAAAACCGATATGAAAAACCGATATTGAATCCGATATTAGAACCGATATTCAAAAACCGATATTGAAAAACCGATATTGAAACCGATATTAGAACCGATATTCAAAAACCGATATCGAAAAACTGATATTGAAAAACCGATATTGAAAAACAAATATTGAAAAACCGATATTGAAAAACCGATATTGAAAAACCGATATTGAAAAACTTATATCGAAAAACTGATATTGCAAAACCGATATTGAAACCGATGTTAGAACCGATATTGAAAAACCGATATTGAAAAACAAATATTGAAAAACTGATATCGAAAAACTGATATTGAGAAACTGATATTGCAAAACCGATATTGTTCTAAACCGATATTGAAAAACCGATATTGTAAAGCAAATATTGAAAAACTGATATCGAAAAACTGATATTGAAAAACCGATATTGAAAAACCGATATTGAAAAACCGATATTGAAACCGATATTAGAACCGATATTGAAAAACCGATATTGAAAAACAAATATTGAAAAACTGATATCGAAAAACTGATATTGAGAAACTGATATTGCAAAACCGATATTGTTCTAAACCGATATTGAAAAACCGATATTGTAAAGCAAATATTGAAAAACTGATATTGAAGAACCGATATTGAAAAGCCGATATTGAATCCGATATTAGAACCGATATTCAAAAACCGATATTGGAGAACAAATATTGAAAAACTGATATTGAAAAACCGATATTGAAAAACCGATATTGAATCCGATATTAGAACCGATATTCAAAAACCGATATTGAAAAACCGATATTGAAAAACAGATATCGAAAAACTGATATTGAAAAACTTATATCGAAAAACTGATATTGCAAAACCGATATTGAAACCGATGTTAGAACCGATATTGAAAAACCGATATTGAAAAACAAATATTGAAAAACCGATATTGAAAAACCGATATTGAATCCGATATAAGAACCGATATTCAAAAACCGATATTGAAAAACCTATATCGAAAAACTGATATTGAAAAACCAATATTGAAAAACCGATATTGAAAAACCGATATTGAAAAACCGATATTGAAAAACCTATATCGAAAAACTGATATTGAAAAACCGATGTTGAAACCGATATTAGAACCGATATTGAAAAACCGATATTGAAAAACAAATATTGAAAAACTGATATCGAAAAACTGATATTGAAAAACCGATATTGCAAAACCGATATTGAAACCGATATTAGAACCGATATTGAAAAACCGATATTGAAAAACCGATATTGAAAAACTTATATCGAAAAACTGATATTGCAAAACCGATATTGAAACCGATATTAGAACCGATATTGAAAAACAAACATTGAAAAACTGATATCGAATAACTGATATTGAGAAACTGATATTGCAAAACCGATATTGTTCTAAACCGATATTGAAAAACCGATATTGTAAAGCAAATATTGAAAAACCGATATTGAAACCGATACTAGAACCGATATTGAAAAACCGATATTGAAAAACAAATATTGAAAAACTGATATCGAAAAACTGATATTGAGAAACTGATATTGCAAAACCGATAATGTTCTAAACCGATATTGAAAAACCGATATTGTAAAGCAAATATTGAAAAACTGATATTGAAAAACTTATATCGAAAAACTGATATTGCAAAACCGATATTGAAACCGATGTTAGAACCGATATTGAAAAACCGATATTGAAAAACAAATATTGAAAAACTGATATTGAAAAACCGATATTGAAAAACCGATATTGAAAAACCGATATTGAAAAACCTATATCGAAAAACTGATATTGAAAAACCGATATTGAAACCGATATTAGAACCGATATTGAAAAACCGACATTGAAAAACAAATATTGAAAAACTGATATCGAAAAACTGATATTGAAAAACCGATATCGAAAAACTGATATTGCAAAACCGATATTGAAACCGATATTAGAACCGATATTGAAAAACAAATATTGAAAAACTGATATCGAAAAACTGATATTGAAAAACCGATATTGAAAAACCGATATTGAATCCGATATTAGAACCGATATTCAAAAACCGATATCGAAAAACTGATATTGAAAAACCGATATCGAAAAACTGATATTGAAAAACCGATATTGAAACCGATATTAGAACCGATATTGAAAAACCGATATTGAAAAACCTATATCGAAAAACTGATATTGAAAAACCGATATTGAAACCGATATTAGAACCGATATTCAAAAACCGATATTGGAGAACAAATATTGAAAAACTGATATTGAAAAACCGATATTGAAAAACAAATATTGAAAAACCGATATTGAAAAACCGATATTGAAAAACCGATATTGAAAAACAAATATTGAAAAACTGATATCGAAAAACTGATATTGAGAAACTGATATTGCAAAACCGATAATGTTCTAAACCGATATTGAAAAACCGATATTGTAAAGCAAATATTGAAAAACTGATATCGAAAAACTGATATTGAAAAACCGATATTGAAAAACCGATATTGAATCCGATATTAGAACCGATATTCAAAAACCGATATTGAAAAACCGATATTGAAAAACTGATATCGAAAAACTGATATTGAAAAACTTATATCGAAAAAATGATATTGCAAAACCGATATTGAAACCGATGTTAGAACCGATATTGAAAAACCGATATTGAAAAACAAATATTGAAAAACCGATATTGAAAAACCGATATTGAATCCGATATTAGAACCGATATTCAAAAACCGATATTGAAAAACCGATATTGAAACCGATATTAGAACCGATATTCAAAAACCGATATCGAAAAACTGATATTGAAAAACCGATATTGAAAAACAAATATTGAAAAACCGATATTGAAAAACCGATATTGAAAAACCGATATTGAAAAACTTATATCGAAAAACTGATATTGCAAAACCGATATTGAAACCGATGTTAGAACCGATATTGAAAAACCGATATTGAAAAACAAATATTGAAAAACTGATATCGAAAAACTGATATTGAGAAACTGATATTGCAAAACCGATATTGTTCTAAACCGATATTGAAAAACCGATATTGTAAAGCAAATATTGAAAAACTGATATCGAAAAACTGATATTGAAAAACCGATATTGAAAAACCGATATTGAAAAACCGATATTGAAACCGATATTAGAACCGATATTGAAAAACCGATATTGAAAAACAAATATTGAAAAACTGATATCGAAAAACTGATATTGAGAAACTGATATTGCAAAACCGATATTGTTCTAAACCGATATTGAAAAACCGATATTGTAAAGCAAATATTGAAAAACTGATATTGAAAAACCGATATTGAAAAGCCGATATTGAATCCGATATTAGAACCGATATTCAAAAACCGATATTGGAGAACAAATATTGAAAAACTGATATTGAAAAACCGATATTGAAAAACCGATATTGAATCCGATATTAGAACCGATATTCAAAAACCGATATTGAAAAACCGATATTGAAAAACTGATATCGAAAAACTGATATTGAAAAACTTATATCGAAAAACTGATATTGCAAAACCGATATTGAAACCGATGTTAGAACCGATATTGAAAAACCGATATTGAAAAACAAATATTGAAAAACCGATATTGAAAAACCGATATTGAATCCGATATTAGAACCGATATTCAAAAACCGATATTGGAGAACAAATATTGAAAAACTGATATTGAAAAACCGATATTGAAAAACCGATATTGAAAAACCGATATTGAAACCGATATTAGAACCGATATTCAAAAACCGATATCGAAAAACTGATATTGAAAAACCGATATTGAAAAACAAATATTGAAAAACCGATATTGAAAAACCGATATTGAAAAACCGATATTGAAAAACTTATATCGAAAAACTGATATTGCAAAACCGATATTGAAACCGATGTTAGAACCGATATTGAAAAACCGATATTGAAAAACAAATATTGAAAAACTGATATCGAAAAACTGATATTGAGAAACTGATATTGCAAAACCGATATTGTTCTAAACCGATATTGAAAAACCGATATTGTAAAGCAAATATTGAAAAACTGATATCGAAAAACTGATATTGAAAAACCGATATTGAAAAACCGATATTGAAAAACCGATATTGAAACCGATATTAGAACCGATATTGAAAAACCGATATTAGAACCGATATTGAAAAACCGATATTGAAAAACAAATATTGAAAAACTGATATCGAAAAACTGATATTGAGAAACTGATATTGCAAAACCGATATTGTTCTAAACCGATATTGAAAAACCGATATTGTAAAGCAAATATTGAAAAACTGATATTGAAAAACCGATATTGAAAAGCCGATATTGAATCCGATATTAGAACCGATATTCAAAAACCGATATTGGAGAACAAATATTGAAAAACTGATATTGAAAAACCGATATTGAAAAACCGATATTGAAAAACCGATATTGAAAAACCTATATCGAAAAACTGATATTGAAAAACCGATGTTGAAACCGATATTAGAACCGATATTGAAAAACCGATATTGAAAAACAAATATTGAAAAACTGATATCGAAAAACTGATATTGAAAAACCGATATTGCAAAACCGATATTGAAACCGATATTAGAACCGATATTGAAAAACCGATATTGAAAAACCGATATTGAAAAACTTATATTGAAAAACTGATATTGCAAAACCGATATTGAAACCGATATTAGAACCGATATTGAAAAACAAACATTGAAAAACTGATATCGAATAACTGATATTGAGAAACTGATATTGCAAAACCGATATTGTTCTAAACCGATATTGAAAAACCGATATTGTAAAGCAAATATTGAAAAACCGATATTGAAACCGATACTAGAACCGATATTGAAAAACCGATATTGAAAAACAAATATTGAAAAACTGATATCGAAAAACTGATATTGAGAAACTGATATTGCAAAACCGATAATGTTCTAAACCGATATTGAAAAACCGATATTGTAAAGCAAATATTGAAAAACTGATATTGAAAAACTTATATCGAAAAACTGATATTGCAAAACCGATATTGAAACCGATGTTAGAACCGATATTGAAAAACCGATATTGAAAAACAAATATTGAAAAACTGATATTGAAAAACCGATATTGAAAAACCGATATTGAAAAACCGATATTGAAAAACCTATATCGAAAAACTGATATTGAAAAACCGATATTGAAACCGATATTAGAACCGATATTGAAAAACCGATATTGAAAAACAAATATTGAAAAACTGATATCGAATAACTGATATTGAGAAACTGATATTGCAAAACCGATATTGTTCTAAACCGATATTGAAAAACCGATATTGTAAAGCAAATATTGAAAAACCGATATTGAAACCGATGTTAGAACCGATATTGAAAAACCGATATTGAAAAACAAATATTGAAAAACCGATATTGAAAAACCGATATTGAATCCGATATTAGAACCGATATTCAAAAACCGATATTGAAAAACCGATATTGAAACCGATATTAGAACCGATATTCAAAAACCGATATCGAAAAACTGATATTGAAAAACCGATATTGAAAAACAAATATTGAAAAACCGATATTGAAAAACCGATATTGAAAAACCGATATTGAAAAACTTATATCGAAAAACTGATATTGCAAAACCGATATTGAAACCGATGTTAGAACCGATATTGAAAAACCGATATTGAAAAACAAATATTGAAAAACTGATATCGAAAAACTGATATTGAGAAACTGATATTGCAAAACCGATATTGTTCTAAACCGATATTGAAAAACCGATATTGTAAAGCAAATATTGAAAAACTGATATCGAAAAACTGATATTGAAAAACCGATATTGAAAAACCGATATTGAAAAACCGATATTGAAACCGATATTAGAACCGATATTGAAAAACCGATATTGAAAAACAAATATTGAAAAACTGATATCGAAAAACTGATATTGAGAAACTGATATTGCAAAACCGATATTGTTCTAAACCGATATTGAAAAACCGATATTGTAAAGCAAATATTGAAAAACTGATATTGAAAAACCGATATTGAAAAGCCGATATTGAATCCGATATTAGAACCGATATTCAAAAACCGATATTGGAGAACAAATATTGAAAAACTGATATTGAAAAACCGATATTGAAAAACCGATATTGAATCCGATATTAGAACCGATATTCAAAAACCGATATTGAAAAACCGATATTGAAAAACTGATATCGAAAAACTGATATTGAAAAACTTATATCGAAAAACTGATATTGCAAAACCGATATTGAAACCGATGTTAGAACCGATATTGAAAAACCGATATTGAAAAACAAATATTGAAAAACCGATATTGAAAAACCGATATTGAATCCGATATTAGAACCGATATTCAAAAAC
>NW_027486511.1:0-22209 GCF_050908995.1 Andrena cerasifolii | reverse complement strand
TTTATTTTTTTTAAAAAAAATTCTTAATTTTTTTCTTTTTTATGTTTTTTATTTTAATTTTTTAATTTATTTATTTTTTTTATTTTTTTTATATTTTAAATTTTTTTAATTTTTTAAAAATTTAAAAAAAAAAATATTTTTCTTTACTTTAATTTTTTTTTAATTTTTTTAAAATTTTATTTGTCTATTTTTTTAATTTGTTTATTTTTTGAATTTTTTAATTTATTTTTAATTTTTAAATTTTTTTACAATTTTTAAAAATTTTTTTTAATTTAAAATTTTTTTTTTTAATTTTTCTATATTTTATTTTTTTTTTAATTTTTTTAAAAATTATTATTATTTTTTATAAAAAAAATTTACAATTTTTTTTTTATTTTTAAAATTTTTTTTATTTATTTTTAAAAAAAAATTTCTTAATTTTTTTATTTATTTTAAAAAAAATTTCTAAATTTTTTTTATTTATTTATTTTTAAAATTTATGTATTAATTTTTTCCTTTCTTATATATTTTTTTTAATCTTTTAAAAAAAATTTTAAAATTTTTTTTCTTTATATTGTATTTTTTAATTTTTTAAAATATTTAAAAAATTCTTTTTAATTTTTCTTTATTTTAATTTTTTAAAATCTTTTTAAAATTTTTATTTGTTTATTTTTTTTATTTTTTTTTAATTTTTTAAAAATTTTAAAAAAAATTTATTTTTAATTTTTAAAAAATTTTTTTTTTAATTTTTCTTTATTTTAATTTTTTTTAATTTTTTTAAAAAAATTTATATATTTTTTTTATTTATATATTTTTTTTTATTTTTTAAATTTTTTTATTTTTAAAATTTTTTTATTTATTTTTTAAAAAAAAATTTCTTAATTTTTTATTTTTTTTTTATATTATGTATTAATTTTTTTCTTTACTTATATTTTTTTATTTTAATTTTTTTAAAGAGGTTTTTTATTTTTTTTTTAATTTTTTACAAAATTAAATTTTTTTACAAAATTAATTTTTTTTTATTTTTTCTTTATTTTAATTCTTTTCAAATTTTTTCAAATTTTTAATTGTTTGTTTTTTTAATTTTAAAAAAAAATTTTGTTTTAAATTTTTTAATTTTTCTTTATTTTAATTTTTTAAATGTTTTTAAAATTTTTTTTTTAATTTTTTAAAAATTATTTTAAATTTTTTTCTTTATCTTTTAATTTTTTTCATTTTCTTTAAATTTAAAAAAAAATTATTTTAAATTTTTTTTCTTTATTTTTTATTTTTTTTTAATTTTTTAACAAACTAAATTATTTATTTATTTGTTTTTTAATTTTTTTATTTTAATTGTAACGTCCCACGATTTTTCGCGCGTTTCCTATTCCAAATTCCACTAGTAAACCTCAAAATCACTCGGCTAAAGTCTATCAAACTCAACTCCTACCCCATCTCCTCAATCACCGATCACCTTGATGTTGCACCTTAGCGGTCAACAACACAGGATGATCAATACAAACCTCCACCTCGCTGATGTACCTTAGCGGTCCCCATCACGAGATGATCGTTTCAAAACCCTCTTCGCCTATTCGTCTTACAAGGCACGAATCATTCCCTACAAAAACAAATTCAAACAAGTCCCTCATTACAAATCCCTCTTAAATCGAGACCAAGTCTCAACCCCTTCTTTACGACTCATGAAATCCAAGCCACTCTAACCCCTTTCCCGTAAAACACCCGAAATCCATTCGATGAGTTGAGTATCTCTATTACAAGTATAAAAACCCCAGAAACCTAATTACGACGCATTTAGCGTACGTGAAATAAAATATCTCTATTAATAGCCATACCGTTTATAAAAACCCCGGAAGTCCTACTGCGTCTTAAACCGAAATGTGTCAAGGTCTTTACCGCGCGTACCCCACAATACTCCTGTGAAAGTACATAAATATGAGGTCCTGACAGGCCGAGTCCTCTTTCTTCGACAGAAATCACTCTTCGGTAGAAGTCTTACTTGAAAAGTATATCTTTAAAGTGTTAATATTAAACTCAGTGTTCGACGATCACAGTAAGCCATTTATATTACTTAATATTATTGTGCATATCACCACCATACCATACTATTCAATTATTTCGTTTATAACTGCTTATCGCAATCTTACTATTCTATTATTTTGTTTATAACTGCTTATCGCAATCTTACTATTCTATTATTTTGTTTATAACTGCTTATCGCAATCTTACTATTCAATTATTTCGTTTATAACTGCTTATCGCAATCTTATCATATTATTATTATTAACGATCATTATTAAACGACTTATATTGTATCTCATGTCCATATATATATATTAAATGTTATAACCATATTACAAATATTGTGCCAATGCTAAAAGCCCCCTCGCACGATTATAATAACCGATTAACGAAGTTAATAAATCGCTTTGTTTAAAATCTTGCTTCGAGTTATTTGTGTTCAACCATTAGTTACGAACGTACTAAGATACAAACCAACGAGTCGGCGAAACAGCTGATCGCGGATCGCGAACTCGAGAACAGTGACAGTGTTTACTAACATTCCCTTGCATAGCTGCACGTATAGACGAATTTCTCAAGAAATATTACGAGGAAACTTTTTGTGCCTATGCAACGGTAAATCTGATATTACGTAAACCAAAACAAAGTGCTAACGGGTGTTCCCCATATACGCTCTAGCCTTTAAACTTCCCTGGTCGACTAGTGTGCTGGATTATAGATTCGTGCCTGGCGTTCCTCCCTGCAAAACGATCAGTGTGCTGGATTATAGATTCGCGCCCGACGTTCCTCCCTGTAAAACGATTAGTGTGCTGGATTTTAGATTCGCGCCTGACGTTTCTTCCTCCCAAACCCTCAGAGTGAAGGTTTTAAGATTCGCGCCTGAGTTCCCTGCAAAACGATCAGTGTGTTGGATTATAGATTCGCGCCTGACGTTCCTTCCTTTAAAACCTCAGAGTGTTGGATTATAGATTCGCACCTGAATTCCTTCAAAATCCTCAGTGTGCTGGATTCAAGATTCGCGCCTGACGTTCCTCTCCTTCAAAACCCTCAGTGTGCTGGATTCAAGATTCGCGCCTGACGTTCCTCTCCTTCCAAACCCTCAGTGTGCTGGATTATAGATTCGCGCGTGAATTCTTTTCAAACCCTCAGTGTGACGGATTCAATATTCGCGCCTAAGTTCCTTCCAAACCCTCAGTGTGACGGATTTAATATTCGCGCCTGGTCTTCCCCCAAAATCTCAGAGTGCTGGATTTTAGATTCGCGCCTGTCTTTTTCCTTCCCCATAGTCATCGTTCCTAAAGACCTCACCCGGGACGTGACATATTTTTGGTGACAGCGGTGGGATTACGTTAACTGTCAAAAAGAAATAAATTCTCCCATTTACGGTACCCACAATGGCCTGTTAAACATGTGTATTGAACACCCCAATCGAAGCAAACCATCGTACAGTAGCCGTAGGTTACAAAGCATTTGGGCATATTTGAATGCTCTAACATGTGTTTCCGGGGGCATAGCCACGACCACTGACGGCAGCGAAATCTGCCTAAAGTGCTCCCGCCTAACGCCTGCAGACATCATAGAAGTGTATTGGACACATTATTATTATTCATATGGAACACCTAACTATTGCCCTCGGTGCAATAAATCTGTAATTCCCGAACGCCCCATAAGAAACTGCATCGAGTGTTTCGAAAGTTATCTCCTCTCAAACAGGAGTTATACAAGGTTCGATAACTATCACTAATGAGGATAGAAAGTCCCACTACTTAATAGGTACTTAGAACACGTAAACCCGGGGAAACCAGCTTACCAGAGCCGCCAATCACAAAGGTTGACGGAATCCATACAGTGGATGATCTGTGTTTACGAGAAATTAGCAACAAACGACGAAGGCGACGAAATTTGCTTGCATTGCTCCCGACTAGTACCAACAGAAACGGTGACAGAGTATCAAATTCACTACTGCCAAACACCCTATACATTCCCTAATTGCCCTCGGTGCAATACAGTTTTATTACAAACGCGTCCCGCAACCAATTGTGCCGTGTGCACACGGTGGTACTTTCTTTCAAACCAAGTCTGAATCACTTAGGAAACATTTACCTACGAAATCTAAATAAACTGCCTGACGAGACATAATACATTGATACCTAACATGCGCGATTCGCGTCAACGTCAAAACACGTTATATTACCGAAGCCGCAGGCTGCAGGGCGTTTTGTCAGATTCAAACGCATTAATCTGTGTTACGGGGGGCGTAGCAACGACCACGGAAGGCGTAAAATTTTGCCTAAATTGTTTTAATTCAAACACGGTGGAAGTGGACGAGATATATCAAGTGCACTACCACCAACCTAACGATATATTCCCTGAATGCCCCCGTAGCAAAAACCTCTTGTTCAAGTTACGTACCGTGTGTACAGAGCATTACCGTCAAATAAGTAAAAATCATAACAGATTCGATATTAACTACCCGGGTAGAGAGCACGGTAGGCTTTGAATAAGAGCTACCGTACGCCCAAATTAAGAAAACCCAAAACTTTTTCGGGAGAAATCAAACATGTCCGTGTACGGGGAAACCGACGATTCTTGCGTGGTGGACCAAGACGCAGGCCCTTCCACTAAAGCTGTAGACACCGCAACCGCCGAATTAATGGAACGGGTGCAATTATTGCGGGAAAAACAAGCTGAAATTGAGAGCTTGTACGCGAGTTATGTTATAAACCCGAAAACCAACACGCGTTCGGGCGTGGCCGCCGGTTCAGATGGCCCCGCGTTGGAAGGTCTTTCCGGTCAAATTCCAGCCATCCGCGAAATTATGGAAAAACTTCTTGCACCCCCGCCAACGGCAAACTATTTTACTACTCCAGGTTCCTCCCGTTTCGATAGAAAACCGGTGCCAAATTATAATAACGTTCCTGAGGCAATGAATCGTAACTATATTCCGAACCAGGATCCAACACCCCAGATCACGTTAAAAGACGCCATAGAAACGGTCCCTAACTTTAACGGACATAATATACCAGTGGTGCAATTCGCGAGAGCCTGCAATAGGGTTAAAGCTCTGGTTCCCCCGCAGGCTGAACCCCAGCTGGCGAGGTTGTTACGCAATAAACTGCAGGACCACGCCTGTTTGGCCGTTGAGGATAGGGTTTTTGACTCTGTAAATGATTTAATTAAACAACTTAAACGCACTTTCTCCCCTGCCAAAACTTCGGACCATTATCGTGGGGAACTTGCTAATATTATTAAAGGAAATAACGAACACGTACTAGAATACATCTCGCGTGTTAAGGATCTCCGATTCGCTATTTTGGAAGAGGACAGAGAATATTATCGCGATTTCGCACGGAATCACCCTGAGGACCTAGATCGTTTGACGTTAGACTCATTTGTAGATGGCCTTCCTCCCCATATACGAACAAGATTATTCCAACATAATTTCGAAACGGTCGATGAAGCTTTTGAGCTAGCTGTACTCGTGGATAAGAAGATTGACAGGGATCGTCAAAGGTTTTCAGAACAAAAGGCCCCAAAATTAACGTGCCAACTCTGCAATAAGACAGGACACGACGCACGGTCCTGCCGAGGCAATCAAAATATAGTTTCACAACCCTTCGAGAGATACCCTCCAAACCGCGTTGTAGGATATGGAAACCCGGCACCCAATCCTCTGCTCCCTTACTGGGACAAAACTCGACCTCCTCCCTCAAGACCTACAGAATTGCGGATCTGTGCGTATTGCAAAAAGCCCGGACATTTAATCTCAGAATGTAGAAAACGCTTATTCAATCGCAATGAGAGAAATCCTGGAACCTTCCAAGAACGTTACTCGGGAAACGCTCTGCCCCTACGGTCAACTATGGAGGCGTACCGTGGAACGGGCCAAGCAGGAGCGCGTCCAATAGAAATACAAACGGAACCGGGAATATCGAAACTAGAATCGCAACAGCATGGTTAACCACTGCCGATGAAGCTCCGTCTGTAATGATTTCCTCCCCCGACTTCGAAACTACACCTGAATTAATGATTGATACTGGGTCACAGGTGAACTTATTGAAAATTCAAGCTGTAAAGCCACCGCAAGAGATAAACACGGAAAATCGATTAATACTCAAAGGCATCTCTCCAGGCCCTGTCACCACGCTTGGCACAGTAAGGATAACCCTTTTGGGCGATAACGTCACGTTCCACGTAGTCGAAAACGACTTCCCAATTAAGCCGCAAGGAATATTAGGCACGGAATTCTTTATAAAACAGAATGTCTCGATACACTATTCCAAGAGGGAGTTGGACTTCCAAGGAAACTCCATTCCTTTCGTGAATAATAACCAAGTCATGCTACCTGCTAGATCAAAAACCGTTTCCTTTATTAATATATTAAATTCGAATATAAAGGAAGGGTATGTACCCCGGTTAGACTTAGGCACTGGGATTCACGCTGGTAACGCTCTTGTCCGTAATCGAGACGGCAAAGCGTACTTACAAATAATAAATTCTAATGAAATGGACATAACGATCACAACACCTACTGTTGAATTGGAAGAATTTGAAATTGTGATTCCAGAACCCAAACAAAGACGAACAAAAGAGATTATGACGTCTAAATGCGTCACTCCTATCCCCGCCCTAAATTCAAACAAGTCCCTCTTACCCCAGGATCTGTCGATTCACCAAATCGAGGCACCCACGAAAGTGCACTCACTCTCACCCCCTGTGCATTATGCCAGATCAACCGTCTACCCAAATTTCCGTGAGTCTCTTACTATTGCGTCGGGTGAGGTATCGATAATTTCTGAAAAACCCACAACAAGGGTGGAACAAGTGCTCGAATTAATTTCAACGGAACATATGAATCCGGAAGAAAAACTTCATGTCCAAGGAATTTTAAGTAAATACCATGACCTTTTCCATCTACCAGATGAGAAGTTGGGTTATACGAACGCTATCCAGCATGGGATCCAGACAACGGATCCAGTGCCTGTCAATACTAAACAATATCGCTTCCCTCCAATACACAAGAAGGAAATTGGTAAACAAGTCTGTAAATTACTAGAAAACGAAATTATACAGCCGTCATTATCACCCTACAATTCGCCTATTTGGATCGTGTCCAAAAAACCGGGACCCGATGGGGAACTCCTGTGGCGAATGGTGATTGATTTTAGAGATTCGAACAAAAAGACCGTTCCTGATGCTTACCCAATTCCTAATATCAATGAGATATTGGATCAATTGGGAGGAGCAAAATACTTCTCCGTATTCGACCTCGCTTCTGGATTCCACCAAATCCCTATGAAGCCGGAAGACGCACCAAAAACCGCTTTTTCTACACCTCATGGACATTATGAGTTTGTCAGAATGCCGTTTGGACTTTGTAATGCACCAGCTACTTTCCAACGTCTAATGGACCATACCCTTACTGGACTCCAAGGCACGGAAATGTTCGTATATTTGGACGATATCGTCCTTTACGCTAGTTCCCTTACTGAGCATTTAATTAAATTTAAAAAACTCGCTCACCGTTTGCGAGAAGCAAACCTTAAGTTACAACCTACGAAATGTAAATTCCTACGTAAGGAAGTCGCTTACCTGGGACATATAATTACCGAGGAAGGGGTAAAACCGGATCAAAATAAAATCCAAGCTATTCAGAAATACCCTATACCTCGCACACCGAAAGGAATTAAAGAATTCCTCGGTCTAACCGGCTATTACAGGAGGTTTATCCCCGAATTTTCTAAGATGGCTCGCCCTTTAACCTCTCTATTGAAAAAAGATATATCATTTGACTGGGGATCGTCCCAGCAAACCGCGTTTGACCACTTAAGATCCGCATTACAAAAGGAACCTATTCTGCAATACCCAAATTTTGAAATGGAATTCCATGTCACTACAGACGCATCTGAATATGCTATAGGGGGAATACTAAGCCAGGCTGTTGATGGAAAAGAATTACCAATTGCTTACGCTTCCCGCCTCCTAAATAAAGCAGAAATAAATTACGCAACCATAGAGAAGGAACTTTTAGCCATCGTATATTGCGTTAGGCACTTCCGACCTTATCTATACGGAAGGAAATTTATTTTATTTACCGACCATCAACCACTAACCTGGTTACATAGAGTAAAAGACCCAACGTCACGCCTCGTTAGGTGGCGTTTAAAATTAGCAGAATACGACTATGAAATTAGATATCAATCAGGGAAAAGCAATAAACTTGCCGACGCTTTGTCCCGTAATTCCCCTGCAGTGGAGGCATACCCTATAAGACCACGAGAGGAAGCAGACGAAGACTGGGAAGATCAACCCCCGCCTAAGCGAGGCCCCGGGAGGCCCAGACTCTCCGAAGCATTAAATTCCGCAGCAGGACTCACAAAGAAAACCCGACCAAGAGCGAAACCCACTAGGATACAACCACCCCGTAGAGTACGTAAAAATTTGGCACCAGCGCCAAAACCTCCAGACCCTCCCTCAGAGAACCTACTAGAAACAAGGAATAGTATCGAAGATGAGGATCAGGAAGAAGAAGGAGAACATTTAAATACCCCCTATTCGGCAATTTCGCCTCCACGATCGTCAACGCCGCAGGAAGAGGACGACATCGATTCTGAAGTGGAGTTGAATGTTTCGGATGAATTAGATTCGGAATCCTCAGTAAGCGAGCTGAACGAGTCTTTGGACGCAGTATACAAAGCAGACCCCGAACGAGAAATCAGGATAAAGCCATCAATCAGTCGCGACCCGTTGTCACTACGAAAAGAAACGCTCGTTTTCTTTCTGAGCACGGATGGTAAACCTTGCGATAACGGAGCTAAGGAATTACAAGGAACAGGAATCGTGACAATACCTGGCAACCTCCCACTGGGTAAGGGCTATTTAACCCATAATAAAGGACAAACCCTTATCGGGTTGGTTATTAATGAAACACAGAGTACGCCCTTAACTATGACAACTTGGGGCAAAACCCTTTCCTACTTTAAAATGGTAATACGTGAGCTCCTAACACAATCATTTAGCATAGCCAAAACATCGAACATCGATCAGTTAAGCTGGCAAGATATTATTATGGATATTCTCGAGGCAGTCAACGAAGAGGACATCAGTGTCACTATATGTTTACAAGCAGTCCGTATACCAGAAGAATCGGAACGACTAAACATTATTAAAGAAAATCATGCATCAGCTTTAGTCGGACATAAAGGAGTAACCAAAACATATAACCGAATTAGATACCATTACTTTTGGAAAGGGATGAAGAAAGCCGTGGAAGATCATATTCGAAAATGCGAGGACTGTCAGCGGAAGAAACTCGTCCGTGTTAAAACCAGGCAACCTATGATTCTCACTGACACGCCTGGACGAGCCTTTGACAAGATTGCATTAGATATAGTAGGACCGTTACCTACCACTAGAGAAGGATATACATATATATTAACAATGCAAGATTTACTAACAAAATACTTCGTGTGCGTACCCCTTAAACAATCGACATCAATAAAAGTCGCAGATGCGTTTATAAAAAAATTTATCTGTCAATTCGGAGCTCCCAGAACCATCCTCACTGACCAAGGAACAAATTTCACTGGTAAATTCATGAAAGCTATCGCGCAAAAATTTAAAATTGAACAATTTCGAACCACAGCTTTTCACCCACAGACTAACGGTTCTTTAGAGCGATCGCACCTCGTCCTAACAGAATATTTAAAAATGTTTATCGGTAACTACAGGGACTGGGATGAATGGACCGACTTGGCTGCATTCTCTTATAATACCAGCGTTCATGAGGGCACTGGTTACACTCCACACGAGTTAGTATTCGGGAAAATAGCCCGGGTACCCAGCTGAAATCGGATGCCCGAAGATTTTGAAAACGAGACCTATAATCATTACCTCTCGAAATTAAGTATAAGGGTGCAAGAGCTGCAAACTGCTGCAGCAGAAAAGTTGAATCAGTCTAAGCTTCGTTATAAAAAATATTACGATAGGCACATAAACGAGGAGACCTTCAAACCGGGTGACGCGGTTTTCGTCCTTATAGAACCGCGAAAAGGGAAATTCGGAGATCAGTACTCTGGCCCTCACACGATATTGGAGGTAATCCCTTCGCAATACTTAAAAATATCCTGGAAGGGCAAAACTAAAATAATTCACGCGAACAAAGCGCGTCTTGGTCGACTACGCGAGGATCCCGGTTGATCCTAATCACAAGGTATAGAAACATGTAATAATCAATTATTTCTTAGATCAAAATGCCACACAAAAGGGCCCACAAAAACAACAGGCCTAAGGCCAGAGGAGGAGGCCTCAAAAGAAGGTTGGCCCATATCAAGTGGCTGCGCCGAGAGGCAGTGAGAGAAGGAAGAGGTCTTTCACCCCTTCTCCCAAAGGTGGTCTCCACGGTGACCATCAGGGAGGCAGAACCGGAGGTCATCACTATTGATGATTCCCCCATGAGGACATCGATGGACCCAATACCCCCATTTCGCCCTTCAATACCCGAGGAGGTACTCTCCCATTCCCCTCCTGTATATTACCCCCCTCCTGTTCAATTCCAACCCTCTCCTCAACCTTCCACCTCCCAAGTTCCCTCCGTCATCCCTCCACCCCCAGGTGTCGTGGAGATTTTGAATACGGGGTCAGCGACTAAGGTCCCAGACCACACAGAGCTGACGCCCGAATTTTTAAAATGGTTCGATGACCTCTATCAGAGTGGTTACGACCTCACGTTCATCCTGGACGACCCCTCCTACTCAACCCTCGAATATTCCTTTCCTCCATACTAATCCTTCCAAAATTCCTTTCCTTAATCCTATCCTTCCTTGTAAATATTCCTTATTTTCTATTTCTTTTATATACATATATATATATATATATATATATATATATATATATATACATATTATTTTTAAGTATAAGTAAATGTTTTTTTTTCCTAATACAATCATTTCTTTTATATTTTCTATTATTATTATTCTCATCTTTTATTTTACTTTTCTTTTACGCCAAATAGGCTATATATTTTATTTTATTTTATTATTTCCAAACCATTTTATTTTTATTTTTTCCAAAACGGTACATTTTATTTTATTTTTCTTTTCCTCCGCATTTCAAGACACCCGTACCCTGTGTTAAGAAATGTAATCATTTCTTCATATAGGGGGGGAGATGTAACGTCCCACGATTTTTCGCGCGTTTCCTATTCCAAATTCCACTAGTAAACCTCAAAATCACTCCACTAAAGTCTATCAAACTCAACTCCTACCCCATCTCCTCAATCACCGATCACCTTGATGTTGCACCTTAGCGGTCAACAACACAGGATGATCAATACAAACCTCCACCTCGCTGATGTACCTTAGCGGTCCCCATCACGAGATGATCGTTTCAAAACCCTCTTCGCCTATTCGTCTTACAAGGCACGAATCATTCCCTCCAAAAACAAATTCAAACAAGTCCCTCATTACAAATCCCTCTTAAATCGAGACCAAGTCTCAACCCCCTCTTTACGACTCATGAAGTCCAAGCCACTCTAACCCCTTTCCCGTAAAACACCCGAAATCCATTCGATGAGTTGAGTATCTCTATTACAAGTATAAAAACCCCAGAAACCTAATTACGACGCATTTGGCGTACGTGACATAAAATATCTCTATTAATAGCCATACCGTTTATAAAAACCCCGGAAGTCCTACTGCGTCTTAAACCGAAATGTGTCAAGGTCTTTACCGCGCGTACCCCACAATACTCCTGTGAAAGTACATAAATATGAGGTCCTGACAGGCCGAGTCCTCTTTCTTCGACAGAAATCACTCTTCGGTAGAAGTCTTACTTGAAAAGTATATCTTTAAAGTGTTAATATTAAACTCAGTGTTCGACGATCACAGTAAGCCATTTATATTACTTAATATTATTGTGCATATCACCACCATACCATACTATTCAATTATTTCGTTTATAACTGTTTATCGCAATCTTACTATTCTATTATTTTGTTTATAACTGCTTATCGCAATCTTACTATTCTATTATTTTGTTTATAACTGCTTATCGCAATCTTACTATTCAATTATTTCGTTTATAACTGCTTATCGCAATCTTATCATATTATTATTATTAACGATCATTATTAAACGACTTATATTGTATCTCATGTCCATATATATATATTAAATGTTATAACCATATTACAAATATTGTGCCAATGCTAAAAGCCCCCTCGCACGATTATAATAACCGATTAACGAAGTTAATAAATTGCTTTGTTTAAAATCTTGCTTCGAGTTATTTGTGTTCAACCATTAGTTACGAACGTACTAAGATACAAACCAACGAGTCGGCGAAACAGCTGATCGCGGATCGCGAACTCGAGAACAGTGACAGTGTTTACTAACATTCCCTTGCATAGCTGCACGTATAGACGAATTTCTCAAGAAATATTACGAGGAAACTTTTTGTGCCTATGCAACGGTAAATCTGATATTACGTAAACCAAAACAAAGTGCTAACGGGTGTTCCCCATATACGCTCTAGCCTTTAAACTTCCCTGGTCGACTAGTGTGCTGGATTATAGATTCGTGCCTGGCGTTCCTCCCTGCAAAGCGATCAGTGTGTTGGATTATAGATTCGCGCCTGACGTTCCTTCCTTTAAAACCTCAGAGTGTTGGATTATAGATTCGCGCCTGAATTCCTTCAAAATCCTCAGTGTGCTGGATTCAAGATTCGCGCCTGACGTTCCTCTCCTTCCAAACCCTCAGTGTGACGGATTTAATATTCGCGCCTGGTCTTCCCCCAAAAATCTCAGAGTGCTGGATTTTAGATTCGCGCCTGTCTTTTTCCTTCCCCATAGTCATCGTTCCTAAAGACCTCACCCGGGACGTGACATAATCTGTTTCAATTTTCATAAAATATTTTTTTTTAATATTTTTAAATTTTTTTTAAAATGTATTTTATTTTTTTTTAAATAAATTAATTTTTTAAAATTTTTTTTAAAAAGTTTATTTTTCTTTTTTTAATTTTTAAAATTTTTTTTATTTTAATTTAAAAATTTAAAATTTTTTTTTTTAATTTTAAATTTTTTTTATTTAATTTTTTTTTAATTCTTTCAAAAATTTTATAAAATTTTTTTTAAAATTTTTTTAACAATTTTTTTTCTTTATTTTTTATTATTTTTTAAATTGTTCAAAAGATTTAAAAATATTTTATAAACAATTTTTTAAAATTTTTTTATATTTTTAAAAAAAAAATTTTTTTTCAAATTTTTTAAAAATATATTTTTTTAATTTTTCTATTTTTTTTTAATTTTTTAACAATTTTTTAAGTTTTATTTATTTATTTCTTTAAAAAAAATTTCTTAATTTTTTTTTTAAATTTTTTCTTTATCTTTTAATTTTTTTCATTTTTTTTAAATTTAAAAAAAAAATATTTTTAAATTTTTTTTCTTTATTTTTTATTTTTTTAATTTTTTAAAAAATTAAAAAATTTTTTTTTTAATTTTTTAACAAATTAAATTATTTATTTATTTGTTTTTTAATTTTTTTATTTTAATCTTTTTTAATTTTCATAAAATATTTTTTTTAATATTTTAAATTTTTTTAAAATGTATTTTATTTTTTTTTAAATAAATTAATTTTTTTAAATTTTTTTTAAAAATTTTATTTTTCTTTTTTTTAATTTTTAAAATTTTTTTATTTTAATTTAAAAATTTAAAAATTTTTTTTTTTAATTTTAAATTTTTTTTATTTAAATTTTTTTTAATTTTTTAAAAATTTAAATCATTTTTTAATTTTTTAAAAATTTAAATTTTTTTAATTTTTCTTTATTTAATTTTTTTTAATTTTTTAAAATTTTTATTTGTTTATTTTTTTAATTTTTTAATTTTTTTTAATTTAAAATTTTTTTTATTTTTTTTTATTTTTAAAAAAATTTAAATCGTTTTTTAATTTTTTAAAAATTTAATTTTTTTAATTTTTCTTTATTTTATTTTTTTTAATTTAAAAAATTTAAATTTTTAAAAATATTTTTAATTTTATCAAAATTATTTTAAAATTTTTTTCTTTATTTTTTATTTTTTTTTAATATTTTAAAAGATTAAAAATTCTTTTTTTAATTTTTTAACAAATTAAATTATTTATTTATTTGTTTTTTTTTATTTTAATCTTTTTTAATTTTCATAAAATATTTTTTTGTAATATTATTAAATTTTTTTAAAAATATATATATATTTTTTAAAGAATTAATATTTTTAAATTCTTTAAAAATTATTATTAGTCTTTAAAAAAAATGTTTTTTAATTTTTTTAAAAATTTTTTTTAAAAATTTAATGTTTCATTTTTTTAATTTTTAAAAATTTTTTTTTAATTTAAATTTTTTCTAATTTTTTTTAATTTAAATTTTTTTTAATTTTTAAAAAATTTAATTTTTTTTAATTTTTCTTTATTTCATTTTTTCAATTTTTTAAAATTTTTATTTGTTTATTTTTTTTATTTGTTTATTTGTTTTAATTTTTTAATTTTTTTTTAATTTTAAAAAATTTTTTTTATTTTTTTTTATTTGTACCAAAAATTTTAATTATTTTTTTTGAAATTATTTATTTTTTTATTTTAATTTTTATTTTTTTTTAATTTTTCTTTATTTTATTTTTTTAATTAAAAAAAAATTTAATTTTTTAAAGTCTTTAAAAAAATTTTAAATGGTTTTCCTTTATTTTTTATTTTCTTTAATTTTTAAAAAAAAACTAAAAAAAATTGTTATTTAATTTTTTGAAAATTAAATTTTTTTAATTTTTCTATATTTTATTTTTTTTTATTTTTTATAAATTATTATTTTTTTTTAAAAAAAAATTTTATAATTTTTTTTTATTTGTAAAATTTTTTTTATTTATTTTTTAAAAAAAATTCTTAATTTTTTTTATTTATTTTAAAAAAAATTTCTTAATTTTTTTTATTTATTTATTTTTAAGAATTATGTATTAATTTTTTCTTTTCTTATATTTTTTTAAAATTTTTTTAAAAAATTTAAAAAATTTTTTGTCTTTATTTTGTATTTTTTAATTTTTTAAAATATTTAAAAAAATTCTTTTTAATTTTTCTTTATTTTAATTTTTTAAAAACATTTTAAAAAATTTATTTGTTTATTTTTTTTAATTTATATATTTTTTTTAATTTTTTAAAAAATTCAAAAAAATTTTATTTATAATTTTAAAAAAATTAATTTTTTTTTAATTTTTCTTTATTTTAATTTTTTTAATTTTTTAAAAAATATTTAAAAAATTTATTTTTAATTTTTAAAAAAATAATTTTTTTAATTTTTCTTTATTTTATTTTTTTTTTAAATTTATTAAAAATTTTATTTGTTTTTTTTTTAAATTTTTTAATTCTTTTTAATTTTTTAAATTTTAAAAAAAATTATATTTAATTTATTTTAAATTTTTTTTTTATTTCTTAAATTTTTTTATTTATTTTTTTTTTTTAAATTATTAATTTTTTATTTTTTTTTTAAATTATGTATTAATTTTTTTCTTTACTTATATTTTTTTTTTAAATTTTATACAAAATTAATTTTTTTTGCAAAATTAAAATTTTTTTTTAAATTTTTCTTTATTTTAATTTTGTTCAATTTTTTTAAATTTTTAATTGTTTATTTTTTTAATTTTTTAAAGAACATTTTTTTTATTGTTTTAATTTTTTTAACTTTTCTTTAAATTTTAAAATTTTTTTTAAAAATTTTGTATATTTTTTTTTAATTTTTAAAAATTTTCATTTATTTTTATATTTTAAAATTTTGTTTTAATTTTTTTTATTTATGTTTTTAAAATTTTAAAATTTTTTTTTAAATTTAATTTTTTTTTTAATTTTTTACAAAAAATCTTTTAATTTTTTTAATTTTTTTTTTAATTTTAGAAAAAATTTTTTCTATATTTTTTAATTTTTTTTAAAAATTTTGTTTTAATTTTTTAACAATTTTTTTAAAATTATTTTTAAAAATTTTATTTTAATTTTTTAACAATTTGTTTAAAAAAAAATTATTTATATTTTTAAATTTTTTACTTAATTTTTTTTTAATATTTTAACATTTTTTTTAATTTTTTTTTATATATTTTTTAACTTTTTAAATTTTTTTTAAAAAATTTTTATATATTTTTTTAATTTTTTTAAGAAATTTTAAAAAGTTTTTTCTTTATTTTGTATTTTTTTTAATTTTTTAAAATATTTAAAAAAAATTCTTTTTAATTTTTCTTTATTTTAATTTTTTAAAATCTTTTTAAAAATTTTATTTGTTTATTTTTTTAATTTCTAATTTTTTTTTAAATTTTTTAAAAAAAATTTCTATATTTTTTAATTTTTTTCAATTTTTTAATTTTTTTCCTCAATTTTTTAATTTTTTTTTTTAAAAATGATTTATTAATTTTTTTCTTTATTTATATTTTTTATTTTAATTTTTTTTAATTTTTTAAAGAATTTTTTAGAAAAATAATTTGTATTTAATTTTCCTTTAATTCTTGTTTTAAATATTTATTAATTTAAAAAAATACTAAATTTTTTTATTTTTTTTTTAAATTTTTATATTTTAAATTTTTTAAATTTTTCAAATTCTTTTAAAATTTAAATTTTTTTTTAATTTTTTACGAAATTTTTTTTAATTTTTTAGGAAAATTTTTTTAATTTTTTATTTTTTTTTAATTTTTTACAAAAAATCTTTTAATTTTTTTTATTTTCTTAATTTTTTTTAAATTTGTTTAAAATTTTTTTTAAATTTTGTTTTACTTTTTTAACAATTTTATTTTTAATTTTTTATTTATGTTTTTAAATTTTTTTCTTATTTTTTTTAAATATTTTATTTATTTTTTTATATATTTTAAAATTTTTATTAAAAAAAATTTTATATTTTTTTATTTTTTAAATTTTTTCATTTATTTTTATATTTTAAATTATTTTAATTTTTTTTTAAATTTTTAAATTTTTTTTTAAATTTTAAAATTTTTTTTATTTTTTTTTAATTTTTTACGAAAATTTTTTTATTTTTTTTTAAATTTTTTCAAAACTTCATTTAAATTTTTTTTTTATTTTTTAAAAAATTTTTAAAATATTTTCTTTACTTTAATTTTTAATTTTTTTATATTTTCTTTACTTCAATTTTGTTAAATTTTTCAAAAAATTTTAATTTTTTAAAATTATAATTTTTATTTAAAAAAGTGTTTTTAAATTTTTTTAAAATTTTGTTTTAATTTTTTAACAATTTTTTTAAAAATATTTTTAACAATTTTTTTTAAATTTAAAAAAAAAATTTTAATTTTTTAAATTTTTTTTTGAAATTGTTTATTAATTTTTTTCTTTTTTATATTTTTTATTTTAATTTTTTTAAATTTTTTAAAATTTTTTAAAAACTTTATAATTTTTTTTTTAATCCTTTAAAATTTATTTTTATTAATTTTTTTTATAATTTTTTATATTATTTTTAAATTTTTATTTGTTATATTTTTTTATTTTTTAATTTTTTTCTTTTTCTTTTAAATTTTTGTATATTTTTTTATTATTAAATTTTTTTTTAATTTTTTTAAATTTTTTTATAATTTTTATATATTTTCTTTACAAATTTTTATTTTTTTATTTTTTTTTTAAATTATTATATTTTAAATTTTTTAAATTTTTCAAATTCTTTTAAAATTTAAATTTTTTTTTAATTTTTTACGAAAATTTTTTTAATTTTTTACGAAAATTTTTTAAATTTTTTTAATGTTTTATTTTTTTTTAATGTTTTATTTTTTTTTAAATTTGTTAAATTTTTAAAATTTTTTAAAATTTTTTAAAATTTTTTTTTAAATTTTGTTTTAATTTTATAACAATTTTTTAAAAATTTTTTTATTTATGTTTTTAAAATTTTTTTCTTAATTTTTTTATTTTTCTTTAAATTTTTTTAAAATTTTTTATTTTAAATTTTTTTTTATATTTTAAACCTTGTTTTAAAATTTTAAATTTGTCTTTTAAATTTTCTAAAATTTTAAATTTTAAAATTTTTTTTAAAAAAATTTGTTTTAATTTTTTAACAATTTTTTTTAAATTTTTATTTATGTTTATAAATTTTTTTTCTTAATTTTATAAATTTTTTCTTAATTTTTTAATTTTTTTTTAAATTTTTAAATTTTTTTTAAAAACTTTTATATTTTTTAAAAAAAATTTATTTTTTTTATATTTTAAATTATTTTAAATTTTTTTTAAATTTTTAAATTTTTTTTTTAATTTTTAAAATTTTTTTTATTTTTTTTTAATTTTTTACAAAAAATCTTTTAATTTTTTTTATTTTCTTAATTTTTTTTTAAAAATTTGTTTTAATTTTTTAACATAATATTTAAAAAATTCTTTATTTTTTATTTTTTCTCTGAATTTTTAAAATTTAAAAAAAAAATTTTAATTTTTTAATTTTTTTTAATTATTTATTAATTTTGTTCTTTTTTATATTTTTTATTTTAATTTTTTTAAATTAAAAAAAATATATTTTTTAAAATCTTAAAAAAAATAATTTTCTTATAAGTCTTTTATTTTTTTTTAAATTTTAAAATTTTATAAAAAAAATTTTATATTTTTTTTAATTTTTAAATTTTTTCATTTATTTTTATATTTTAAATTATTTTAATTTTTTTTTAAATTTTAAAATTTTTTTTTCTGAATTTTAAATTTTTTTTTAAGTTTTTTTAAAATTTTTTACGAAAAATTTTTTAATTTTTTTTTAATTTTTTAAATTTTTTTAAATTTAAAAAAAAATTATATTTTTATTTTAATTTTTTTTATTTATTTTTTTAATTTTTTTTTAAAATATTTATTAATTTTTTAAAAATTTTTTAAAAAGTTTTTTTTCATTTTTTTTTAAATTTTCAAAAGTTTTTTTTTAATTTTTCAAAAGTTTTTTTTCATTTTTCAAAAGTTTTTTTTTAACTTTTCAAAAGTTTTTTTTAATTTTTAAAATTTTTTTTTAATTTTTTTTTAAATTATTTTTAATTTTTAAAAAAAATTTCTTTGTTTTTTATTTTTTTTTTCAAATTTTTAATTTTTTTTTTAAAAATTATTTATTAATTTTTTTCTTTATTTATATTTTTTATTTTAATTTTTTTTAATTTTTTAAAGAATTTTTTAGAAAAATAATTTGTATTTAATTTTCCTTTAATTCTTGTTTTAAATATTTATTAATTTAAAAAAATACTAAATTTTTTTATTTTTTTTTTAAATTTTTATATTTTAAATTTTTTAAATTTTTCAAATTCTTTTAAAATTTAAATTTTTTTTTAATTTTTTACGAAATTTTTTTTAATTTTTTAGGAAAATTTTTTTAATTTTTAATTTTTTTTAATTTTTTACAAAAAATCTTTTAATTTTTTTTATTTTCTTAATTTTTTTTAAATTTGTTTAAATTTTTTTTTAAATTTTGTTTTACTTTTTTAACAATGTTTTTTAAATTTTTTTATTTATGTATTTTAAATTTTTTTCTTAATTTTTTTTATTTTTTTTAAATTTTTTAATAAATTTTTTTTATATTTTAAATTTTGTTTTAAATTTTTAAATTTGTTTTTTAAATTATCTGAAAAAAATTTTTTAAAAAAAATTTGTTTTAATTTTTTAACAATTTTATTTTTAATTTTTTATTTATGTTTTTAAATTTTTTTCTTATTTTTTTAAAATATTTTATTTATTTTTTTATATATTTTAAAATTTTTATTAAAAAAAATTTTATATTTTTTTATTTTTTAAATTTTTTCATTTATTTTTATATTTTAAATTATTTTAATTTTTTTTAAATTTTTAAATTTTTTTTTTAAATTTTAAAATTTTTTTTATTTTTTTTTAATTTTTTACGAAAATTTTTTTAATTTTTTTTTAAATTTTTTCAAAACTTCATTTAAATTTTTTTTTTATTTTTTAAAAAATTTTTAAAATATTTTCTTTACTTTAATTTTTAATTTTTTTATATTTTCTTTACTTCAATTTTGTTAAATTTTTCAAAAAATTTTAATTTTTTAAAATTATAATTTTTATTTAAAAAAGTGTTTTTAAATTTTTTTAAAATTTTGTTTTAATTTTTTAACAATTTTTTTTAAATTTAAACAAAAAAAATTTTTAATTTTTTAAATTTTTTTTTTGAAATTGTTTATTAATTTTTTTCTTTTTTATATTTTTTATTTTAATTTTTTAAAATTTTTTAAAATTTTTTAAAAATTTTATAATTTTTTTTTAATTCTTTAAAATTTATTTTTATTAATTTTTTTATAATTTTTTATATTATTTTTAAATTTTTATTTGTTATATTCTTTTATTTTTTAATTTTTTTCTTTTTCTTTTAAATTTTTGTATATTTTTTTATTATTAAATTTTTTTTTAATTTTTTAAAATTTTTTTATAATTTTTATATATTTTCTTTAAAAATTTTTATTTTTTTTATTTTTTTTTTAAATTATTATATTTTAAATTTTTTAAATTTTTCAAATTCTTTTAAAATTTAAATTTTTTTTTAATTTTTTACGAAAATTTTTTTAATTTTTTACGAAAATTTTTTAAATTTTTTTTAATGTTTTATTTTTTTTTTAAATTTGTTAAATTTTTAAAATTTTTTTTTAATTTTTTCAAAAATTTTTTAAAATTTTTTAAAATTTTTTTTTAAATTTTGTTTTAATTTTATAACAATTTTTTAAAAATTTTTTTATTTATGTTTTTAAAATTTTTTTCTTAATTTTTTTATTTTTCTTTAAATTTTTTTAAAATTTTTTATTTTAAAATTTTTTTTTTATATTTTAAACCTTGTTTTAAAATTTTAAATTTGTCTTTTAAATTTTCTAAAATTTTTTTTTAAAAAAATTTGTTTTAATTTTTTAACAATTTTTTTTAAAATTTTTTATTTATGTTTATAAATTTTTTTTCTTAATTTTATAAATTTTTTTCTTAATTTTTTAATTTTTTTTTAAATTTTTGAATTTTTTTTAAAAAACTTTTTATATTTTTTAAAAAAATTTTATTTTTTTTTTATATTTTAAACTATTTTAAATTTTTTTTAAATTTTTAAATTTTTTTTTTAAATTTTTAAAATTTTTTTTATTTTTTTTTAATTTTTTACAAAAAATCTTTTAATTTTTTTTATTTTCTTAATTTTTTTTAAATTTGTTTAAAATTTTGTTTTACTTTTTTAACAATGTTTTTTAAATTTTTTTATTTATGTATTTTAAATTTTTTTCTTAATTTTTTTTATTTTTTTTTAAATTTTTTAATAAATTTTTTTTATATTTTAAATTTTGTTTTAAAATTTTAAATTTGTTTTTTAAATTATCTGAAAAAAATTTTTTAAAAAAAATTTGTTTTAATTTTTTAACAATTTTATTTTTAATTTTTTATTTATGTTTTTAAATTTTTTTCTTATTTTTTTTAAATATTTTATTTATTTTTTTATATATTTTAAAATTTTTATTAAAAAAAATTTTATATTTTTTATTTTTTAAATTTTTTCATTTATTTTTATATTTTAAATTATTTTAATTTTTTTTTAAATTTTTAAATTTTTTTTTTAAATTTTAAAATTTTTTTTATTTTTTTTTAATTTTTTACGAAAATTTTTTTAATTTTTTTTTAAATTTTTTCAAAACTTCATTTAAAATTTTTTTTTATTTTTTAAAAAATTTTTAAAATATTTTCTTTACTTTAATTTTTAATTTTTTTATATTTTCTTTACTTCAATTTTGTTAAATTTTTCAAAAAATTTTAATTTTTTAAAATTATAATTTTTATTTAAAAAAGTGTTTTTAAATTTTTTTAAAATTTTGTTTTAATTTTTTAACAATTTTTTTTAAATTTAAAAAAAAAATTTTTTAATTTTTTAAATTTTTTTTTTTTTGAAATTGTTTATTAATTTTTTTCTTTTTTATATTTTTTATTTTAATTTTTTAAAATTTTTTAAAATTTTTTAAAAATTTTATAATTTTTTTTTTAATTCTTTAAAATTTATTTTTATTATTTTTTTATATTATTTTTAAATTTTTATTTGTTATATTCTTTTATTTTTTAATTTTTTTCTTTTTCTTTTAAATTTTTGTATATTTTTTTATTATTAAATTTTTTTTTAATTTTTTTAAATTTTTTTATAATTTTTATATATTTTCTTTAAAAATTTTTATTTTTTTTATTTTTTTTTTAAATTATTATATTTTAAATTTTTTAAATTTTTCAAATTCTTTTA
>NW_027486510.1:0-22219 GCF_050908995.1 Andrena cerasifolii | reverse complement strand
AAAATTTTAAAATTTAAAAAAAAATTTTAAAAAATAAATAAAAAAAATAAAAAATTAAAAAAAACAAAAAAATTTTTAAAAAAAAATTAAAAAATTAAAAAAATTAAAAAAAATAAACAAAATTTTAAAAAAAAATTTTGTTAAAAAATTAAAACAAATTTTTTAAAAAAAAAATTTAAAAAATTTTTAAAAATTTAAAAAAAAATTATAAGAAATTTAAAAAAAATTTAAAATTAAAAAAAAATAAAAAAAAATTAAAAAATTTTAAAAAAATAAAAAAATTATAAGAAAATTAAAAAAAAAATTAAAAAATTTAAAAAAAAAAAATTTTAAATTTTAAAGAAAAATTTAAAAAATTGAAAAAATTTAGAACAAATTTTTAAAAACATAAATAAAAATTTTTTTTAAAAAATTGTTAAAAATTAAAACAAAATTTTTTCAAAAAAAAATTTAAAAATTAAAAAAAAATTATAAGAAAATTAAAAAAAATTTTAAAAATTTGAAAAAATTAAAAAAAAATTAAAATAAAAGAAAAATAAAAATTAAAAAAACATTTTTTGAAATAAAAAATTATAAGTTTAAAAAAATAAAAAAAAATTTAAAAGTAATTTTAAAATTTTTTAAAAATTTATAAAAAAATTTAAAAATTTCAAAAAATTTAAAAAATTTTAAAAAAAATTTTAAAAATTAATAAAAATTTATAAGAAAATTAAAAAAAAATTTTTAAATTTAAAAAAATAAAAAAATTGTAAGAAAAATAAAAAAAAATTAAAAAATTTGAAAAAATTAAAATAAAAGAAAAATAAAAATTAAAAAAACATTTTTTGAAATAAAAAATTATAATTTTAAAAAAAATATAAAAAAAATTTAAATTTAAAAAAAATTTAAGTTAAGAAAATTAAAAAAAAAATTAAAAATTAAAGGGGTGAAAAATTAAAAAAAATATTTAATTTTTTTTTTAAATTTAAAAAAAAATAAAAAAATTATAAGAAAATTAAAAAATTTTAAAATTAAAAAAAAATAAAAAAATTAAAGAAAATTTTTTTTAAAATTTAAAAAAAATTTATAAGATAATTAAAAAAAATAAACCTATTTGAAAAAATAAAAAAAAATTAAAATAAAATAAAAATAAAAATTAAACCAAAATTTAAACAACATTTTTTTAAATAAAAAAATTATAATTTTAAAAAAATTAAAAAAAACTTTTAAATTAAAGAAATTTAAGTTAAGAAAATTAAAAATAAAATAAAAATTAAAGTGGGGAAAAATTAAAAAAAAATTTTAAAAAAATTTTAATTTTAAAAGAAATTAAAGTTAAGAAAATTAAAAAAAAAACAAATTTTTTTTTTAAATTAAAAAAAAAATTTTTAAATGAAAAAATAATTAAAGAAGAGAAATTTTAATTTCTTTTTAAAAATTAAAAAAAAATTTGAAAATTAAAAAAAAAATTAAAATTAAAATTTTTTTTTTAAAAATTAAAAAAAAATTATAAGAAAATTAAAAAAAAATTCAAAAAATTAAAAAAAAAACAAAAAAATTATAAGAAAATTTAAAAAAAATTAAAGTTAAGAAAATTAAAAAAAAATAAAAATTAAAGTGGAGAAAAATTTTAAAAAAATTAAAAATGTTTTTTTTAAATTTAAAAAAAAATAAAAAATTTTTTAAAAAATAAGAAAAAAATTTTAAAAACATAAATAAAATTTTTGCAAAAAATAAATTTTTAAAAAATTGAAACAATTTTTAAAAAAAAATTTTAAAGAATTTTAAAAATTTTTTAAAAAATAAAAAAATTATAAGAAAATTTAAAAAAAATTAAATTTAAAAAAATTAAAAAAAAATTTTAAAAATAAAAAAAAAATAAAAATTAAAAAAATTAAAGAATATAGAAAAAAATTAAAAAAAAAATTGTTAAAAAATTAAAAAAAAAATTTTAAAAGAAATTAAAAAAAAATTAAAAAAATTTTTTTTAAAAGAAATTAAAAAAAAATTTAAAAATTTTTAAAAAATAAAAAAATTATAAGAAAATTGCAAAAAAATTTTAAAAATTTGAAAAAAAATTATAAGAGAATTAAAAAAAAATTTTAAAAATTTAAAAAAAATAAAAAAATTATAAGGAAATTAAAAAAAAATTTAAAAATTTAAAAAAAATAAAAAAAAATAAGAAAAAAAGTTTAAAAACATAAATAAAATTTTTGTAAAAAAGAAATTGTTAAAAAATTAAAACAAAACTTAAAAAAATTTAAAAAAAATTTAGAAAAAGATTTGTCAAAAAATTAAATCAAATTTTAAAAAAAAATTAAAAAAAATTTAAAAAAAATAAAAAAATTATAAGAAAGTTAAAAAAAATAAAAAAAAATTAAAAAAAATTTGTTAACAAATTAAAACAAATTTTTTAAAAAAAAATTTAAAAATTTTTAAAAAATTTTAAAAAATTTAAAAAAAAAATAAAAAAATTATAAGAAAATGAACAAAAAAATTAAAAATTTAAAAAAATAAAAAAATAAGAAAAAAATTTTAAAAACATAAATAAAATTTTTGTAAAAAAGAAATTGTTAAAAAATTAAAACAAAATTTAAACAACATTTTTTTAAATAAAAAATTGTAATTTTTTAAAAATTAAAGAAAATTTTAAATTAAAAAAAAATTTAGGCGAAGAAAATTAAAAAAAATAAAAAGTAAAATGGAGAAAAATTAAAAAAAAAATTAAAAAAAGTAAATAAAAAAAAATTTCAAAAATATATATTCAAATTTAAAAAAAAGTAACCAAAAATTAAAAACAATTAAAAAAATTAAAAAAAAAATTTATAAAAATTTAAAAAAATAAAAAAATTATAAGAAAATTAAAAAAAAAATTAAAAATTAAAAAAAATTGTTAAAAAATTAAAACAAATTTTTTAAAAAAAAATTTTAAAAAAATTTGAAAAATTTTTAAAAATTTTAAAAAAATTTAAAAAATAAAAAAATTATAAGAAAATTAAAAAAAAATTAAAAATTAAAAAAAAAATTTTTAAATTTCAAAAAAATTTTTAAAATAGTAAAAAAATTTTTTAAAAAATTAATAAAAAATTAAAAAAAATTTTTTTTAAGAAATTAAAAAAAATTAAAATAAAAAATTTAAAATACAAAAAAAAATTAAATAAAAAAATATATAAAAAATTTGAAACAAAAAAAACTAAACAAATAAAAATTTTAAAAAATAAAAAAAAATTAAAAAAATTAATAAAATTAAAAAATATAGAAAAAAAATTTAAAAAAAAAATTGTTAAGAAATTAAAACAATTTTTTTAAAAAAAATAAAAAAAAATTTTTTAAAATTTTAAAAAATAAAAAAATTATAAGAAAATTACAAAAAAATTTAAATTTAAAAGAATTAAAAAAAAATTTTAAATAAAAAAAAATTGAAAAATTAAAAAATTTTAAAAAAAATAAGAAAAAAATTTTAAAAACATAAATAATGAATTTAAAAAAAAAATTGTTAAAAAATTACAGATTTTTTGTAAAAAATTAAAAAAAAATAAACAAAATTTTTAAAAAGATTTAAAAAAAAATTTAACAAAATGAAAATTTTTTTAAAAAAATTAAAAAAATTAAAAAATATAGAAAAAAATTTTAAAAAAATTAAAAAAAAATAAAAAAAATTTTAAAAAAATTTTGTTAAAAAATTAAAACAAATTTTTTAAAAAAAAATTAAAAAAATTTAAAAATTAAAAAAAAAATTATAAGAAAATTAAAAAAAATTTAAAATTAAAAAAAAATAAAAAAATTTTTAAAAAAATTTTGTTAAAAAATTAAAACAAAATTAAAAAAAAAAATTTTTAAATTTAAAAAAAAAATTTAAAAATGAAAAAAAGTTTTTTAAAAATTAATAAAAAAATTTTTTAAAAATAACAAAATTTTTTCTAAAAAAATTTAAAAAAATTCAAATAAAAAAATTTAAAAAAAAAATTAAATAAAAAAAATATACAAAAATTTAAAAGAAAAATAAAAAAAATAAACAAATAAAAATTTTAAAAAGTAAAAAAAATTTAAAAAGTTTTTTAAAAATTTAAAAAAAATAAAAAAATTATAAGAAAATTAAAAAAAAATTTTAAAAATTAAAATTTTTTTTAAAAATTAAAAAAAAAATTTAAATGAAAAAATAATTAAAGAAAAGAAATTTTTAAAATTTTTCTTAAAAATTAAAAAAAAAATTAAAAATTAAAAAATTTTTTTTTAATTTTAAAGAAAAATTTAAAAAATTGAAACAATTTTTAAAAAAAAATTTTAAAGAATTTCAAAATTTTTTTAAAAAATAAAAAAATTATAAGAAAATTTAAAAAAAATTAAATTTAAAAAAATTAAAAAAAATTTTAAAAATAAAAAAAAAATAAAAATTAAAAAAATTAAAAAATATAGAAAAAAATTTAAAAAAAAATTGTTAAAAAATTAAAAAAAAAATTTTAAAAGAAATTAAAAAAAAATTAAAAAAATTTTTTTTAAAAGAAATTAAAAAAAAATTTAAAAATTTTTAAAAAATAAAAAAATTATAAGAAAATTGCAAAAAATTTTAAAAATTTGAAAAAAAATTATAAGAGAATTAAAAAAAAATTTTAAAAATTTAAAAAAAATAAAAAATTATAAGGAAATTAAAAAAAAATTTAAAAATTTAAAAAAAATAAAAAAAAATAAGAAAAAAAGTTTAAAAACATAAATAAAATTTTTGTAAAAAAGAAATTGTTAAAAAATTAAAACAAAACTTAAAAAAAATTTAAAAAAAATTTAGAAAAAGATTTGTCAAAAAATTAAATCAAATTTTAAAAAAAAATTAAAAAAAATTTAAAAAAAATAAAAAAATTATAAGAAAGTTAAAAAAAATATAAAAAAATTAAAAAAAAATTGTTAACAAATTAAAACAAATTTTTTAAAAAAAATTTAAAAATTTTTAAAAAAATTTTAAAAAATTTAAAAAAAAATAAAAAAATTATAAGAAAATGAACAAAAAAATTAAAAATTTAAAAAAATGAAAAAATAAGAAAAAAATTTTAAAAACATAAATAAAATTTTTGTAAAAAAGAAATTGTTAAAAAATTAAAACAAAATTTAAACAACATTTTTTTAAATAAAAAATTGTAATTTTTTAAAAATTAAAAAAAATTTTAAATTAAAAAAAATTTAGGCGAAGAAAATTAAAAAAAATAAAAAGTAAAATGGAGAAAAATTAAAAAAAAAAATTAAAAAAAATAAATAAAAAAAAATTTCAAAAATATATATTCAAATTTAAAAAAAAGTAACCAAAAATTAAAAACAATTAAAAAAATTAAAAAAAAAATTTATAAAAATTTAAAAAAATAAAAAAATTATAAGAAAATTAAAAAAAAAAATAAAAATTAAAAAAAATTGTTAAAAAATTAAAACAAATTTTTTAAAAAAAAATTTTAAAAAAATTTGAAAAATTTTTAAAAATTTTAAAAAAATTTAAAAAAATAAAAAAATTATAAGAAAATTAAAAAAAAATTAAAAATTAAAAAAAAATTTTTAAATTTCAAAAAATTTTTTAAAATAGTAAAAAAAATTTTTAAAAAATTAATAAAAAATTAAAAAAAATTTTTTTTAAGAAATTAAAAAAAATTAAAATAAAAAATTTAAAATACAAAAAAAAATTAAATAAAAAAATATATAAAAAATTTGAAACAAAAAAAACTAAACAAATAAAAATTTTAAAAAATAAAAAAAAATTAAAAAAATTAATAAAATTAAAAAATAGACTTCCATTTCCGGTTTGTAAGAAGCGTGACGTGTGAGTGAGCAGTGTGAGAGATAGGAGTGAATAAGGTGTTAGTAGGACAGGTAGGGTGTGAAAAGTGGGTACAGAGGGAGAAGGGGGAGCTGGGAGTGAAGGGAGAGATAGGGCGAGGAAAAGGGGAGTGAGGGAGAGGAGGAAAAACAGGGTGGAAGCACGCGAGTTTTGAGGTTAGGGTAAGGAGGGAAGGATTGAGCGGGAGTGGAAAAGGCGGGAGAGTGGAGAAAGAGAGGAAGAGAGAGACATCGGGCGGTGAAGAAAGGAAATAAGGATATAGCGGAGACAGTAGATAAAGTAGGGAGTGAGAGAAGGGGAAATAGGCGGAAGGTAAGGAAGATAGGATGGAAGGGAAAGAGGGAGAAAAGGGAGAGGAAAGAGGAAAAGAAAGGGTAGAAACAGAGAGGAAGGTAGATGAAAAGGAAGAAGAGGCGAAAAGGAGAGGTAGGAAAACGAATGCAGAGAGACTGGCAAGGGAAAGGAGCATGAGTGGAGGAAGCATAGGTGAAATTGCGGAGTTGTGGAAGAGAAAGAGAGAGAAAGAGGAACAGGGTCATGGAGAAGAGAGTGGAATAGAAGCGTTCCAAAAGAGTAGAAAGGTAGGAAGATCACCGGAGGGAGAAAGAGAGGGGGGAGGAATAGAGAGGCTATTAAAGGAAATGAGGGCGGAGATGAGGAAGGATCTGAAGGAAGTAAAGGAACAAGGGAGAGAGGCGAGGGAAGATATGGCGTCTTTAAGAGAGAAAATGGAAGAATGGGAGGAGAAGTGGAGAAGAGAAAAGAAAGAGTTGGGAAATAGAATGGAAAGGGTGGAAAAAAGATTAGAGGAGGTGGAGAGAGAGGAGGAGAAGATCAAGGAAATGGAGGAGAGGCTAAAGAATTTAGAAATGAGGAGGAAAAAGAAGGAGGGAGTCGGAGAAGCAAGGAGAGAGGAAGGGGTGGGGAAGGACGCAGGACGGGAAGAATGGGAAACAAGGGTGCAGGGGATGGAAAGAAAACTAGAAATGAAAGAGAGAGAAGAGAGAAGGAAGAACATTATAATTAAAGGGGTAGGTAGGGAGGGAACGGCGATGAGGAGGGCAAAGGAAGTGCTGGATGTAGTAGGGATACAGGGGAGAATAGAGGGAGTGAGGGAGCTTGGAGGAAGAAGGCAAGGGAGGGAGGAAGTGATGCTGGAGGTAAAAATGGAGAGCATGGAAGTGAAGAGGGAAATAATGAGGAACAAAGGGAAGCTAAAAGGGAGAAAGGAAAGGATAGGGGACGATCTGACCTGGAAAGAAAGAAAGATGCAATGGCAGATAAGGGTGGTAGGAGAAGAGGAGGAAAGAAAAGGGAATAGAGTGAGGGTAAAGTACGGGAAGATAGAGATAGAGGGGAAAACGTGGTTCTGGGATGAGCAGGGAGAGGTACTAAGAGACTGGAGAGGGAAGGAGAGGGGAAGGGCAGAATGGGGAGCAAAAGAGGTGCGAGAAGGAGAAAGGGGCAGGGAAGAGGTGGGAAAGAAAGAAGGGAGACAGGGAGCGGAAGGGTCAAAAAACTAAGGGTGGAGGGAGAGAAAAGGGGAGCGACAGAACAAACGGAAGAAACGAAAAGTTGGAAGATAGCGTTCTGGAACGTAGCGGGGGTGGCAAACAAGGAGGTGGAATTTTGGAAGGGGATAGGGGAATGGGAAGTAATAGTGCTTTTGGAGACATGGATAGAAGAGAAGGGATGGGACAGGATTAAGCACAGGCTGCCGACGGGATACAGGTGGAAGACGCAGTGGGCAAAGAGAAGGAATAAGAGGGGGAGAGCGATGGGAGGCATAGTGATAGGGGTGAGGGAAGAGATGGAAGTAGGACAGGAACGAGATCAGGGAGAAGAAGAAGGAATTTTGGTGGAAAGAATAAAGGCGGGGGAGGAAGAATGGACGGTGGTGGCAGTATACGTGAACGAGGGCATAGAGAGGAAGCTGGAAAGGATTAGAGGATGGATGGAGGGGCAGAAGGAGGGAGAGAGGACAATAATAGGGGGGGACTTCAATGCGAGGACAGGAACGCTAGGCGGCAGGATAGAGGGAGGAGAGGAGGAGGAGGAGGGAGGGGGAAGAAAGTCGAAAGATAGGAAGGTAAATAGGGACGGAAGAAGTTTAGTAAAACTAATAGATGAGACGGGGTGGGAAATCTTGAACGGGAACATAGAGGGGGACGAAGAGGGGGAATACACGTACACGGGGGGAAGAGGGGCGACGGTGATCGATTATGTGTTGGGGGACGAGAGGACAAGAATGGGGGTGGAAAGGATGGAGATAGGGGACAGAGTGGAGTCAGATCACTACCCGGTGGTGGTGACGATGAGGGAGGGAGGAGTGGGGGAGAGAAGAGGAAAAGTGAGGGAAAGAAAGGTAGGAGGAGGGCGGTGGTCGGCAAGGATGAAAGAGGAGTTTAGGAGGGGGATGGAAGGAGTGGGCATAGAAGGGGAAGGGATACAGGAGGCGGTGAGTAAGATAACAGAAAGGATTAAGGAGGTGATGAGGAAAGGGGAGGAGAAGGGGGGCAAGGAGGAAAGGCGGAAGGAGGGGTGGTGGGACGGAGAAACCAGGGAAATGAAGAGGCAGGTGAGAAGAGGGCTAAGGAGATGGAGAGGGGGGGAGGGATCGAGGGAAGAGTACAAAAGGAAAAGGAGAGAGTACAATGAACTGTGCGAGAGGAAAAAAGGGGAAGAGAGGGAGAGGATGATAAGGGAGGTAGCGGAAGCGAAAACGGAAAACAAAGTATGGGAGATAGTGAACAGGGGAAGGAAAAAAAGGAAGCGGGTGGACGAAAAGATAAAGAGTGAGGAGTGGAAGGAATATTTCATGGGACTGCTAGGGGGAGTGGAAAACAGGGTAAGGATGGGAGGGGAGGGGAGTAGGAGGAAGGGAGAGGAAGAAGGAATAAGCAAAGAGGAAATAAGAAAGGTATTGAGGAGACTGAAGGAGGGAAAGGCGATGGGAGGGGACGGGATACCAAACGAAGCATGGAAAGCGGGCGGAGAGAAGGGGGCAGAGGCAGCATGGGAGATCTGCAGGAGAGTATGGGAGGGAGAAGGATGGCCGCAGGGGTGGAAGGAGGGGTTAATAGCGCCACTGGTGAAGAAGGGAAGGGGGACTGGGGTGCAGGACTACAGGGGAGTTACGCTGATGCCGACCCTGTATAAGGTGTATGCAGCGGTACTGGGAGAGAGATTGGAACAGGAGGTGGAAGGGAAGGGGATGATCCCGGAAAATCAAGCAGGGTTCAGGAGAGGGAGAGGAACAGTGGACCAAATTTACGTGCTAAATCACATGATAGGGAAGCAAACCAGAAGGGGCAAGGGTAAACTGGTAGCGCTGTTCGTGGACCTGAAGGCTGCGTTCGACACGGTGGACAGGAGTAGATTATGGGAGGCAATGGAGAAGAGAGGGGTAAGGGAGGGGTTGAGGGAGAGGGTTAAGGAAATATATAGGGAGACAATTAGCAGAGTAAAGGTGGGAGGGGAGATAGGGGAGGGTTTCTGGACGTCGAGAGGGCTAAGGCAAGGGTGCCCGCTGAGCCCCATACTATTCAACATACTGATAGCGGATGTGGAGGAGGAGTTAAATAAAGGGAATTGGGGAGGGGTGAGAATAGGAGACAGGAGGATATGCTCCCTCGCATATGCGGATGATCTAGTGTTACTGGCGGGAAAAGAGGAAGAGATGGAGAGTATGATAAGGCGGCTAGAAAGATACATGGAGGGAAAGAACCTAGAGGTTAATGTGGAAAAGACAAAGGTGGTAAGGTTCAGAAAAGGGGGAGGGAGAGACAGAAAGGTGGAATGGAAATGGAAAGGAAGGGAGATTGAGGAAGTAAAGGAGTTTAAGTATTTAGGGTATGTATTCAAGAAAAACGGGGGACATGAGGCGCACATACAGGACAGGGTGAAAAAGGCAGGGGTCGTAATGAGACAGGTCTGGGGAATTGGAAAAAGGAAATTTGGAAAGGACTGGGGAAGGAGGATGTGGCTGTTCGATGCGCTGGTGTGGACGGTTTTGGGGTACGGGGCGGAGGTATGGGGGTGGAAGGAGAGGGAGGAGGTAGAGAGGGTACAGGAAAGATTCATAAGATGGTCGTTGGGGGTAGACTGGAGGACGCCAGGATATATGGTGAGGGAGGAGACAAAGAGGGAAAAGCTGAGGACGTGGGCGGGGGGAAGGGCGTGGAAATACGAGGAGAAGCTGAGCAGGGGAGAGGGAGGGGAGTTGGCCAGATTATGTCTGAAAGAGGTGAAGGAGAGGGAGAGGGAGGAGGGGAGAGAGTTGTCTAGGTGGGAAATAGAGAGAAAGGAGTTTAGGATGGAGAGAGGAGGGAGTGAAGGTAACGAAAGGGAAAGGGAAAGAGGGGGGTACGAAGAAATGGAGAAAGAAGACAGCAGGAGACAGGCAGAGGAGAGAAGGGAAAAAATAAGGGAGTCCAAATACAACAGATGGTACAGGGAGATAGTAACAAAGGGGATTCCGAAATATCTGGCAGCGGGATGGAATGAAGGGAGGTACAGGAGGATAGCAAGATTTAGGCTGGGGAACGAAATGAGGGGGGGGAGGTACTGGGAGAAGGAAGAGGAGAGGAGATGCAGGGTATGCGGGGGGGAAGAAGAGACGTGGGAACACGTTTTAGAGAGATGTGCAAGGGAAGAAGAGGGAGGGGAGAGAGGAATAGGGGAAATGATAAAGGAAATATTGGATGAAGGAGGTAAGGGAGAGGAATGGATGAAGAGGATAGAGGAAATGAGACGGGAGTGGGAAGGAGGAAACGGGGAGATAGAAGAGGGAAGGAGGGAGGGAGAAAGGAACTAATGAATGAAAGGAGGAATGGAATGAAAGAAAGGAAATGGAGGTCGAAGGCGGAGGAAAGGGGAGGAGAAGAGAGAGGAAAAGGCGTAGTCTTAAGGGTAGAAAACGGAAGGCGAGAGATAAAGGGGAATAGTATAAGAGCGTGGATAGAGGGGGAGGGCGGCGAGCGGGAGAGCGGAGAGGGAGAGCGAGCGAGGCGAGTGCGATGGAAGTAGGATAAGGACTTAGGATAAGGATAGGATAAGATTAGGTTAAGGAAAATGTAAAGGAGACATGTAACCCTGAGGGGAAGCAATAAATCACACATACATACATACATACAATTAAAAAATATAGAAAAAAAATTTAAAAAAAAAATTGTTAAGAAATTAAAACAATTTTTTTTAAAAAAAATAAAAAAAAATTTTTTAAAATTTTAAAAAATAAAAAAATTATAAGAAAATTACAAAAAAATTTAAATTTAAAAGAATTAAAAAAAATTTTAAATAAAAAAAAAATTGAAAAATTAAAAAATTTTAAAAAAAATAAGAAAAAAATTTTAAAAACATAAATAAAGAATTTAAAAAAAAAATTGTTAAAAAATTACAGATTTTTTGTAAAAAATTAAAAAAAAATAAACAAAATTTTTAAAAAGATTTAAAAAAAAATTTAACAAAATGAAAATTTTTTTAAAAAAATTAAAAAAATTAAAAAATATAGAAAAAAAATTTAAAAAAATTAAAAAAAAATAAAAAAAATTTTAAAAAAATTTTGTTAAAAAATTAAAACAAATTTTTTTAAAAAAAATTAAAAAAATTTAAAAATTAAAAAAAAAATTATAAGAAAATTAAAAAAAATTTAAAATTAAAAAAAAATAAAAAAATTTTTAAAAAAATTTTGTTAAAAAATTAAAACAAAATTAAAAAAAAAAATTTTTTAAATTTAAAAAAAAAATTTAAAAATGAAAAAAAGTTTTTTAAAAATTAATAAAAAAATTTTTTAAAAATAACAAAATTTTTTTTAAAAAAATTTAAAAAAATTCAAATAAAAAAATTTAAAAAAAAATTAAATAAAAAAAATAAACAAATAAAAATTTTAAAAAGTAAAAAAAATTTAAAAAGTTTTTTAAAAATTTAAAAAAAATAAAAAAATTATAAGAAAATTAAAAAAAAATTTTAAAAATTAAATTTTTTTTTTAAAAGTTAAAAAAAAAATTTAAATGAAAAAATAATTAAAGAAAAGAAATTTTTAAAATTTTTCTTAAAAATTAAAAAAAAAATTAAAAATTAAAAATTTTTTTTTTAATTTTAAAGAAAAATTTAAAAAATTGAAACAATTTTTAAAAAAAAATTTTAAAGAATTTTAAAAATTTTTTAAAAAATAAAAAAATTATAAGAAAATTTAAAAAAAATTAAATTTAAAAAAATTAAAAAAAAATTTTAAAAATAAAAAAAAAATAAAAATTAAAAAAATTAAAAAATATAGAAAAAAATTTAAAAAAAATTGTTAAAAACTTAAAAAAAAAATTTTAAAAGAAATTAAAAAACAATTAAAAAAAATTTTTTTAAAAGAAATTAAAAAAAAATTTAAAAATTTTTAAAAAATAAAAAAATTATAAGAAAATTGCAAAAAAATTTAAAAAATTTGAAAAAAAATTATAAGAGAATTAAAAAAAAATTTTAAAAATTTAAAAAAATAAAAAATTATAAGGAAATTAAAAAAAAATTTAAAAATTTAAAAAAAATAAAAAAAATAAGAAAAAAAGTTTAAAAACATAAATAAAATTTTTGTAAAAAAGAAATTGTTAAAAAATTAAAACAAAACTTAAAAAAAATTTTAAAAAAATTTAGAAAAAGATTTGTCAAAAAATTAAATCAAATTTTAAAAAAAATTAAAAAAAATTTAAAAAAAATAAAAAAATTATAAGAAAGTTAAAAAAAATAAAAAAAAATTAAAAAAAATTTGTTAACAAATTAAAACAAATTTTTTAAAAAAAAATTTAAAAATTTTTAAAAAAATTTTAAAAAATTTAAAAAAAAATAAAAAAATTATAAGAAAATGAACAAAAAAATTAAAAATTTAAAAAAATAAAAAAATAAGAAAAAAATTTTAAAAACATAAATAAAATTTTTGTAAAAAAGAAATTGTTAAAAAATTAAAACAAAATTTAAACAACATTTTTTTAAATAAAAAAATTGTAATTTTTTAAAAATTAAAAAAAATTTTAAATTAAAAAAAATTTAGGCGAAGAAAATTAAAAAAAATAAAAAGTAAAATGGAGAAAAATTAAAAAAAAAAAATTAAAAAAAATAAATAAAAAAAAATTTCAAAAATATATATTCAAATTTAAAAAAAAGTAACCAAAAATTAAAAACAATTAAAAAAATTAAAAAAAAAATTTATAAAAATTTAAAAAAATAAAAAAATTATAAGAAAATTAAAAAAAAATTAAAAATTAAAAAAAATTGTTAAAAAATTAAAACAAATTTTTTAAAAAAAATTTTTAAAAAAATTTGAAAAATTTTTAAAAATTTTAAAAAAATTTAAAAAAAATAAAAAAATTATAAGAAAATTAAAAAAAAATTAAAAATTAAAAAAAAAATTTTTAAATTTCAAAAAAATTTTTAAAATAGTAAAAAAAATTTTTAAAAAATTAATAAAAAATTAAAAAAAATTTTTTTTAAGAAATTAAAAAAAATTAAAATAAAAAATTTAAAATACAAAAAAAAATTAAATAAAAAAATATATAAAAAATTTGAAACAAAAAAAACTAAACAAATAAAAATTTAAAAAAATAAAAAAAAATTAAAAAAATTAATAAAATTAAAAAATATAGAAAAAAAATTAAAAAAAAAATTGTTAAGAAATTAAAACAATTTTTTTTAAAAAAAATAAAAAAAATTTTTTTAAAATTTTAAAAAATAAAAAAATTATAAGAAAATTACAAAAAAATTTAAATTTAAAAGAATTAAAAAAAAATTTTAAATAAAAAAAAATTGAAAAATTAAAAAATTTTAAAAAAAATAAGAAAAAAATTTTAAAAACATAAATAAAAAATTTAAAAAAAAATTGTTAAAAAATTACAGATTTTTTGTAAAAAATTAAAAAAAAATAAACAAAATTTTTAAAAAGATTTAAAAAAAAATTTAACAAAATGAAAATTTTTTTAAAAAAATTAAAAAAATTAAAAAATATAGAAAAAAATTTTAAAAAAATTAAAAAAAAATAAAAAAAATTTAAAAAAAATTTTGTTAAAAAATTAAAACAAATTTTTTAAAAAAAAATTAAAAAAATTTAAAAATTAAAAAAAAAATTATAAGAAAATTAAAAAAAATTTAAAATTAAAAAAAAATAAAAAAATTTTTTAAAAAATTTTGTTAAAAAATTAAAACAAAATTAAAAAAAAAAATTTTTAAATTTAAAAAAAAAATTTAAAAATGAAAAAAAGTTTTTTAAAAATTAATAAAAATTTTTTTTAAAAATAACAAAATTTTTTTTAAAAAAATTAAAAAAAATTCAAATAAAAAAATTTTAAAAAAAAATTAAATAAAAAAAATATACAAAAATTTAAAAGAAAAATAAAAAAAATAAACAAATAAAAATTTTAAAAAGTAAAAAAATTTAAAAAGTTTTTTAAAAATTTAAAAAAAATAAAAAAATTATAAGAAAATTAAAAAAAAAATTTGAAAATTAAAATTTTTTTTTAAAAATTAAAAAAAAAATTTAAATGAAAAAATAATTAAAGAAAAGAAATTTTTAAATTTTTTCTTAAAAATTAAAAAAAAAATTAAAAATTAAAAAATTTTTTTTTAATTTTAAAGAAAAATTTAAAAAATTGAAAAAAATTTTAGAAAAAAATTTTAAAAACATAAATAAAAAAATTTAAAAAAAATGTTAAAAATTAAAACAAAAATTTAAAAAAAAAATTTTTTAATTTAAAAAAAATATAAAAAAAATGTTAAAAATTTTTGTAAAAAATTAAAAAAAATAATTTTTTTTTAACATTTAAAAAAAATTTAAAAGTAATTTTAAAAAATTTTAAAAATTTATAAAAAAATTTCAAAATTTCAAAAAATTTAAAAAATTTAAAAAAAAATTAAAAAATTTAAAAAAATAAAAAATTAAAAAAAACAAAAAAAAAATTTAAAAAATATAAAAAAATTAAAATAAAAAAATTTTAATATACAAAAAAAAATTTAATAAAAAAATAAGCAAAAAATTATAAGAAAAATAAGCAAATAAAATTTAAAAAAAAAATTTAAAAAGGTTTTTTAAAAAATTTAAAAAAAATGAAAAAAAATTTTAAAAAATGAACAAAAGTTTTTTAAAAAAATTTAAAAAAATGAAAAAAATTTTAAAAAAAATGAAAAAGTTAAAAAATATAGAAAAAAATTAAAAAAAAAAAAAATAAATAAAAAAAAAATTTTTAAATTTGTTAAAAAATTAAAAAAAAAATTTTAAAAAAATTTTAAAAAATTAAAAAAATTATAAGAAAATTAAAAAAAATTTAAAAAAATGAAAAAAAGTTTTTTAAAAAAATTAAAAAAAATTAAAAAAATTTAAAAAAAATGAAAAAGTTAAAAAATATAGAAAAAAATAAAAAAAATAATAAAAAAAAATTTGTTAAAAAATTAAAAAAAAATTTTTTAAAAAAATTTAAAAAAATTAAAAAAATTATAAGAAAATTAAAAAAAAAATTTAAAATTTAAAAAAAATAATAAAATTTTAAAAAAATAAGAAAAATTTTTAAAAAAAAATTTAAAAAATTAAAAAAATTTTTACAAATTTTGTTAAAACATTAAAACAAGTTTTTTAAAAAAATTTTTTTAAAATTTAAAAATTAAAAAAAAAATTATAAGAAAATTAAAAAAAATTTAAATAAAAAAAAATATACAAAAATTTAAAAGAAAAATAAAAATAATAAACAAATAAATATTTAAAAAAATAAAAAAAATTTAAAAAGTTTTTTAAAAAATTTAAAAAAAAAGAAAAAATTAAAAAAAAATAAAAAAAATTTTTTAAAATTTTGTTAAAAAATTAAAACAAATTTTTTAAAAAAAATTTTTAAGAAATTTTAAACATAATTTTAAAAAATTTAAAAAAAAATTACAAGAAAATTAAAAAAAAATTTAAAAATTTAGAAAAATTAAAGAAATTTTTTTAATAATTAAAAAAAAAAATTTAAATGAAACATAATTAAATAAAAGAAATTAAATTTTTTTTCAAAATTAAATTTTTTTTTTCAAAATTAAAAAAAAAAATTTAAATTAAAAAAATTTATTTTAAAAATTTAAAAAAAAATTAAAAAATTGGAAAAAATTAAGAAAAAAATTTTAAAAACATAAATAAAAATTTTTTAAAAGAAATTGTTAAAAAATTAAAACAAGATTTAAAAAAAAAATTTTTTTAATTTAAAAAAAAAATTTATAAGAAAATTAAAAAAAAATTAAAAATTAAAAAAAATAAATAAAAAAAATAAACAAATAAAAATTTTAAAAAAATAAACAAAATTTTAAAAAAAAATTTAAAAAAATTTAAAAAAAATTAAAAAAATTAAAAAAAATTAAGAAAAAATTTAAAAAACAAATAAAATTTTTTTAAAAGAAATAGTTAAAAAATTAAAACAAAATTTAAAAAAAAAATTTTTAAATTTAAAAAAAAAATTTATAAGAAAATTAAAAAAAATTAAAAAAAAATAAAAAAAATGTTTAAAAAAACTTTTAAAAAATTTAAAAATATTAAAAAAATTAATAAAAATTTTTTTTTTTAAATATTTAAAAAACTTTAAAAATTATAAGAAAATTAAAAAAAAATTTTAAAAATTTAAAAAAAAATAGAAAAATTTAAAAAAAATAATAAAAAATTTTAAAAAATAAAGAAATTATAAGAAAATTAAAAAAAAATTGAAATTTAAAAAAATTAAAAAATGTAGAAAAAATACAAAAACATAAATAATATTTTTTTAAAAGAAATTGTTAAAAAATTAAAACAAAATTTAAAAATTTTTTTTTTTAAATTTAAAAAAAAAATAAAAAAAATTTTAAAAAATTTAAAAAAATAAAAAAATTATAAGAAAATTGAAAAAAATTAAAAATTAAAAAAATAAAAAAAATTAAAAAAATTTGTTAAAAAATTAAAACAAATTTTTAAAAAAAATTTTTTAAAAATTAAAAATATTATAAGGAAATTAAAAAAAATTTTAAAATTTAAAAAAAATTTTAAAAAATAAATAAAAAAATAAAAAATTAAAAAAAACAAAAAAATTTTTAAAAAAAAATTAAAAAATTTAAAAAATTAAAAAAAATAAACAAAATTTTAAAAAAAATTTTGTTAAAAAATTAAAACAAATTTTTTAAAAAAAAAATTTAAAAAAATTTTAAAAATTTAAAAAAAAATTATAAGAAATTTAAAAAAAATTTAAAATTAAAAAAAAATAAAAAAAAATTTTAAAAATTTTAAAAAAATAAAAAAATTATAAGAAAATTAAAAAAAAATTTTAAAAATTAAAAAAAAAACAAAATTTTAAATTTTAAAGAAAAATTTAAAAAATTGAAAAAATTTAGAACAAATTTTTAAAAACATAAATAAAAAATTTTTTTAAAAAATTGTTAAAAATTAAAACAAAATTTTTTCAAAAAAAAATTTAAAAATAAAAAAAAAATTAAAAATTAAAAAAAAATAAAATTTTTTTTAAAAATATTAAAAAATTAATAAAAAAATAAAAATTTAAACAAAAATTAAAAACATTTTTTAAATAAAAAAATAATAATTTTAAAGAAATTAAAAAAAAAATTAAATTTAAAAAAAAAAATTTTAAAAAAATATACAAACAATTAAAAATTATAAAAAAATAAACAAATAAAAATTTTAAAAAAATTAAAAAAAATTCTAAATTTTTTATAAAAAATTTAAAAAAATTAAAAAATTAAAAAATATAGAAAAAATGAACAAGAAAAATAAAAAAAAATTAAGAAAATTTTTTAAAAAAATTTAAAAAAAATTAAAAAATTATAAGAAAATTTAAAAAAAATTAAAGTTAAGAAAATTAAAAAAAAAATAAAAATTAAAGTGGAGAAAAATTAAAAAAAATTTAAAATTTTTTTTTAAATTTAAAAAAAATATAAAAAAATTAAAATACAAAAATTTTAAAATACAAAAAAAAAATTTTAATAAAAAAATATACAAGGAATTAAAAGAAAAATAAAAAATAAAAAAAATAAATAAATAAAAATTTAAAAAAAATAAACAAATTTAAAAAAAAAAATTTTAAATTTTTAAAAAAATGAAAAACATTAAAAAATACAGAATTTTTTTTTAAAAAAATAAAAAAAAAATTTATAAAAAATAAAAAAAGTTTTAAAAAAATTTTGTTAAAAAATTAAAAATAAAATAAAAATTAAAGTGGGGAAAAATTTAAAAAAAAATTTTAAAAAAAATTTAATTTTAAAAGAAATTAAAGTTAAGAAAATTAAAAAAAAATTTTTTTTTTAAATTAAAAAAAAAAATTTTTAAATGAAAAAATAATTAAAGAAGAGAAATTTTAATTTCTTTTTAAAAATTAAAAAAAAATTTAAAAATTAAAAAAAAATTAAAATTAAAAATTTTTTTTTAAAAATTAAAAAAAAAATTATAAGAAAATTTAAAAAAAATTCAAAAAATTTAAAAAAAAAACAAAAAAATTATAAGAAAATTTAAAAAAAATTAAAGTTAAGAAAATTAAAAAAAAATAAAAATTAAAGTGGAGAAAAATTTAAAAAAAATTAAAATTTTTTTTTTTAAATTTAAAAAAAAATAAAAAAATTTTAAAAAAATAAGAAAAAAATTTTAAAAACATAAATAAAATTTTTGCAAAAAATAAATTTTTAAAAAATTGAAACAATTTTTAAAAAAAAATTTTAAAAAATTTTAAAATTTTTTTAAAAAATAAAAAAATTATAAGAAAATTTAAAAAAAAATAAATTTAAAAAAATTAAAAAAAAAATTTAAAAATAAAAAAAAATAAAAATTAAAAAAATTAAAAAATATAGAAAAAAATTTAAAAAAAAATTGTTAAAAAATTAAAAAAAAATTTTAAAAGAAATTAAAAAAAAATTTAAAAAATTTTTTTTAAAAGAAATTAAAAAAAAATTTTAAAAATTTAAAAAAAAATAAAAAAATTATAAGGAAATTAAAAAAAATTTAAAAATTAAAAAAAAATAAAAAAAATAAGAAAAAAAGTTTAAAAACATAAATAAAATTTTTGTAAAAAAGAAATTGTTAAAAAATTAAAACAAAACTTAAAAAAATTTAAAAAAAAAATTTAGAAAAAGATTTGTCAAAAAATTAAATCAAATTTTAAAAAAAAAAATTTAAAAAAATTTAAAAAAAATAAAAAAAATTATAAGAAAGTTAAAAAAAATAAAAAAAATTAAAAAAAATTTGTTAACAAGTTAAAACAAATTTTTTAAAAAAAAATTTAAAAATTTTTAAAAAAATTTTAAAAAATTTTAAAAAAATAAAAAAATTATAAGAAAATGAACAAAAAAATTAAAAATTTAAAAAAATAAAAAAATAAGAAAAAAATTTTAAAAACATAAATAAAATTTTTGTAAAAAAGAAATTGTTAAAAAATTAAAACAAAATTTAAACAACATTTTTTTAAATAAAAAAATTGTAATTTTTTACAAATTAAAAAAAATTTTAAATTAAAAAAAATTTAGGCTAAGAAAATTAAAAAAAATAATAAGTAAAATGGAGAAAAATTAAAAAAAAAATTTAAAAAAAATAAATAAAAAAAAATTTCAAAAATATATATTCAAATTTAAAAAAAAAGTAACCAAAAATTAAAAACAATTAAAAAAATTAAAAAAAAAATTTATAAAAATTTAAAAAAATAAAAAAATTATAAGAAAATTAAAAAAAAATTTAAAAATTAAAAAAAAAATTGTTAAAAAATTAATACAAATTTTTTAAAAAAAAATTTTAAAAAAATTTGAAAAATTTTTAAAAAATTTAAAAAAAAATAAAAAAATAAAAAAATTATAAGAAAATTAAAAAAAAATTAAAAATTAAAAAAAAAATTTTTAAATTTCAAAAAAATTTTAAAAATAGTAAAAAAAAATTTTAAAAAATTAATAAAAAAATAAAAAATTAAAAAAAAATTTTTAAAAAAAATTAAAAAAAATTAAAATAAAAAATTTAAAATACAAAAAAAAATTAAATAAAAAAATATATAAAAAATTTGAAACAAAAAAAAATAAACAAATAAAAATTTTAAAAAATAAAAAAAAATTAAAAAAATTAATAAAATTAAAAAATATAGAAAAAAAATTTTAAAAAAAATTTGTTAAGAAATTAAAACAATTTTTTTAAAAAAAACTTTTAAAAATTAAAAAAAAATTTATAAGAAAATTAAAAAAAAAATTTTAAATATTAAAAAAAAATAAAAAAAATTTTAAAAATATTAAAAAATTAATAAAAAAAATAAAAATTTAAAAAGAAACAAAAATTTTTTTAAAAAAATTCAAAAAATTAAAATAAAAAATTTAAAATACAAAAAAATTTAAATAAAAAAAATATACAAAAATTTAAAAAAAAAAAAAAAATTTAAGAAAATTTTTTAAAAAAATTTAAAAAAAATAAATAAAAAATTTTAAAATATAAAAAAATTAAAAAATAAAAAAATAAAGATATAAAAATTAAAAAAAAATAAAAAGAAAATTTTAAAAAAATTTAAAAAAAATGAAAGATATAGAAAAAAAATTAATTTTTTTTTAAATTTTGTTAGAAAATTAAAACAAATTTTTTAAAAAAAAATTAAAAAAATTTAAAAAAGTTTTTAAAAAAGAAAAAAAATAAGACAATTAAAAAAATTTTAAAATATTAAAATAAAAAATATATAAAAAGAAAAAAAAATAAATAATTTTAGAAAAAAATTCAAATTTTTTAAACAAAATTGAAAAAAATTGTTATAAAATTAAAACAAAATTTAAAAAAAAATTAAAAAATTTAAAAAAATTCTAAAAATAAAAAAAAATTAAAAAATAGATAAAAAATAATTCTTAAAAAATATAAAAAATTTAAAAAAAATTAAAAATAAAAGAAAATGTTTAAAAATACAATAAAATTAAGAAAATAATTTAAAAACCATAAATAACTTTTTTTTAAAAAAATTGTCAAAAAGTTAAAACAAAATTAAAAAAATTTTTTTTTAAAAATTTAAAAAAATTTAAAAAAATTATAAGGAAATTAAAAGAAATTTTTTTAAAAAATTTGAAAAAATGTTTAAAAAATTCAAATTAAAGAAAAATAATAAAGTAAAAAATTTTAAAATATAAAAAAAAATTAAAATAAAAAAAAATTAAAAAAATTTAAATATAAAAAATGTAAAATAAAAAAATATACAAAAATTTAAAAAAAAATAAAAAAATTTAAGAAAATTTGTTAAAAAATTTAAAAAAAAATTAAAAAATTAAAAATATATATAAAAATTTTAAAAAGAATTAAAAAATTAAAAAAATTTAAATATAAAAAAATTAAAAAAAAAATATATAAAAAAATTTTAAAAAAATTAAAAAAATTTTAAAAAATTTAACAAATTAAAAAAATTTAAATATAAAAAAAATTAAAATAAAAAATATATATATATAAAATTTTAAAAAAATATAAAAATATTTTTAAAAAATTAAAAAAAAATTTTAAATTAAAAAAAATTAAAGTAAAGAAAAATTAAAAAAAAATTAAAGAAAAGAAAAATTAAAAAATATTAAAGTAAAGAAAAATTTAAAACAAAATTTTAAAAAAATTTAAAAAAATTAAAAATTAAAAAATTTTTTTTAAATAAATAATTTTTTTTTAAATTTATTAATAAATCAAAACAAAATTTAAAAAAAAATAAAAAAAATGTTAAATTTTTTTTTTTAAATTTGAAAAAAAATTTGTAGAAATTTGAAAAAATTTTAAAAAAATTTGAAAAAATTTTAAAAAAATTTGAAAAAATTTTAAAAAAATTTGAAAAAATTTTTTAAAAAATTAAAAAAAATTAAAAAAAAAATTAAAAAAAAATAAATAAAAAATTTTAAAATATAAAAAATTCAAAAATAAAAAAAATAAAGATATAAAAATTTAAAAAAAATAAAAAGAAAATTTTAAAAAATTTAAAAAAAATGAAAAAATGAAAAATATAGAAAAAAATTTAAAAAAGTCTTAAAAAAGAAACAAATAAGAAAATAAGAAAATTAAAAAAAATATATAAAATAAAAAATATAAAAAAAGGAAAAATTAATAAATAATTTAAAAAAAAAATTTTAAATTTAAAAGAAAAATTTAAAAAATTTTAAAATACAAAAAAAAATTTAAATAAAAAAATATAAAAAATTAAAAAAAAAAATAATAAAAAAAAACAAATAAAAATTTTAAAAATAAATTTTTTTTTAATTTTTTAAAAAAATTTAAAAAATGAAAAAAATTAAAAATATAGAAAAAAATTTTAAAAAAATTTGTTAAAAAATTAAAACAATTTTTTTTAAACAAAAATTAAAAAAAATTTTAAAATTTTTAAAAAATAAAAAAATTATAAGAAAATTAAAAAAATTTAAATTAAAAAATTAAAAAAAATTTTAAAAATAAAAAAAAATTAAAAAAATTAATAAAAT
>NW_027486509.1:0-22224 GCF_050908995.1 Andrena cerasifolii | reverse complement strand
TTTCTTTGTTTCTTTGTTTCTTTGTCTCTTTGTTCGATTGTTCGTTCGTTCGTTTGTTCGTTTGTTCGTTTGTTCGTTTGTTCGTTTGTTCGTTTGTTCGTTTGTTCGTTTGTTCGTTTGATCGTTTGATCGTTTGTTCGTATGTTCGTTTATTCGTTCGTTCGTTTGTTCGTTTGTTTGTTTGTTCGTTTGTTCGTTGGTTCGTTGGTTCGTTGGTTCGTTGGTTCGTTGGTTCGTTGGTTCGTTGGTTCGTTGGTTCGTTGGTTCGTTGGTTCGTTTTATCTTTGTTTCTTTGTTTCTTTGTTTCTTTGTTTCTTTGTCTCTTTGTCTCTTTGTTCGATTGTTCGTTTGTTCGTTTGATCGTTTGTTCGTTTGTTCGTTTGTTCGTTTGTTCGTTTGTTCGTTTGTTCTTTTATTCGTTTGTTCGTTTGTTCGTTGGTTCGTTGGTTCGTTGGTTCGTTGGTTCGTTGGTTCGTTTGTTTCTTTGTATCTTTGTTTCTTTGTCTCTTTGATCGTTTGTTCGTTTGTCTCTTTGATCGTTTGTTCGTTTGTTCGTTGGTTCGTTGGTTCGTTGGTTCGTTGGTTCGTTGGTTCGTTGGTTCGTTTATTCGTTCGTTCGTTTGTTCGTTTGATCGTTTGTTCGTTTGTTCGTTTGTTCGTTTGTTCGTTTGTTCGTTTGTTCTTTTATTCGTTTGTTCGTTTGTTCGTTGGTTCGTTGGTTCGTTGGTTCGTTGGTTCGTTGGTTCGTTTGTTTCTTTGTATCTTTGTTTCTTTGTCTCTTTGATCGTTTGTTCGTTTGTCTCTTTGATCGTTTGTTCGTTTGTTCGTTTGTTCGTTTTGCGGTTTTTCGTTTGTTCTTTGGTTCGTTGGTTCGTTGTTTCGTTGGTTCGTTGGTTCGTTGGTTCGTTGGTTCGTTGGTTCGTTGGTTCGTTGGTTCGTTGGTTCGTTGGTTCGTTGGTTCGTTGGTTCGTTGGTTCGTTGGTTCGTTGGTTCGCTGGTTCGTTGGTTCGTTTTTTCTTTGTTTCTTAGTTTCTTTGTTTCTTTGTCTCTTTGTTCGATTGTTCGTTCCTTCGTTTGTTCGTTTGTTCGTTTGTTCGTTTGTTCGTTTGTTCGTTTGTTCGTTTGTTCGTTTGATCGTTTGTTCGTTTGTTCGTTTATTCGTTCGTTCGTTTGTTCGTTTGTTCGTTTGTTCGTTTGTTCGTTGCTCCGTTGGTTCGTTGGTTCGTTGGCTCGTTGGTTCGTTTGTTTCTTTGTTTCCTTGTTTCTTTGTCTCTTTGTTCGATTGTTCGTTTGTTCGTTTGTTCGTTTGTTCGCTTGTTCGTTTGTTCGTGAGTTCGTTGGTTCGTTGGTTCGTTGGTTCGTTGGTTCGTTGGTTCGTTGGTTCGTTGGTTCGTTGGTTCGTTTTTTTCTTTGTTTCTTTGTTTCTTTGTCTCTTTGTTCGATTGTTCGTTTGTTCGTTTGTTTCTTTGTATCTTTGTTTCTTTGTCTCTTTGATCGTTTGTTCGTTTGTCTCTTTGATCGTTTGTTCGTTTGTTCGTTGGTTCGTTGGTTCGTTGGTTCGTTGGTTCGTTGGTTCGTTGGTTCGTTGGTTCGTTGGTTCGTTGGTTCGTTGGTTCGTTGGTTCGTTGTTTCGTTGGTTCGTTGGTTCGTTGGTTCGTTGGTTCGTTTGTTCGATTGTTCGTTTGTTCGTTTGTTCGTTTGTTCGTTTGTTCGTTTGTTCTTTTATTCGTTTGTTCGTTTGTTCGTTGGTTCGTTGGTTCGTTGGTTCGTTGGTTCGTTGGTTCGTTGGTTCGTTGGTTCGTTGGTTCGTTTTTTTTTTTTCTTTGTTTCTTTGTTCTTTGTCTCTTTGTTCGATTGTTCGTTTGTTCGTTTGTTCGTTTGTTCGTTTGTTCGTTTGTTCGTTTGTTCGTTTGTTCGTTTGTTCGTTTGTTCTTTTATTCGTTTGTTCGTTTGTTCGTTGGTTCGTTGGTTCGTTTGTTTCTTTGTATCTTTGTTTCTTTGTCTCTTTGATCGTTTGTTCGTTTGTCTCTTTGATCGTTTGTTCGTTTGTTCGTTGGTTCGTTGGTTCGTTGGTTCGTTGTTTCGTTGGTTCGTTGGTTCGTTGGTTCGTTGGTTCGTTTGTTCGATTGTTCGTTTGTTCGTTTGTTCGTTTGTTCGTTTGTTCGTTTGTTCTTTTATTCGTTTGTTCGTTTGTTCGTTGGTTCGTTGGTTCGTTGGTTCGTTGGTTCGTTGGTTCGTTGGTTCGTTTTATCTTTGTTTCTTTGTTTCTTTGTTTCTTTGTTTCTTTGTCTCTTTGTCTCTTTGTTCGATTGTTCGTTTGTTCGTTTGATCGTTTGTTCGTTTGTTCGTTTGTTCGTTTGTTCGTTTGTTCGTTTGTTCGTTTGTTCTTTTATTCGTTTGTTCGTTTGTTCGTTGGTTCGTTGGTTCGTTGGTTCGTTGGTTCGTTGGTTCGTTTGTTTCTTTGTATCTTTGTTTCTTTGTCTCTTTGATCGTTTGTTCGTTTGTCTCTTTGATCGTTTGTTCGTTTGTTCGTTGGTTCGTTGGTTCGTTGGTTCGTTGGTTCGTTGGTTCGTTGGTTCGTTGGTTCGTTGGTTCGTTGGTTCGTTGGTTCGTTGGTTCGTTGGTTCGTTGGTTCGTTGGTTCGTTTGTTTCTTTGTATCTTTGTTTCTTTGTCTCTTTGATCGTTTGTTCGTTTGTCTCTTTGATCGTTTGTTCGTTTGTTCGTTTGTTCGTTTGTTCGTTTGTTCGTTTTGTCGTTTTTTTGTTTGTTCGTTGGTTCGTTGGTTCGTTGTTTCGTTGGTTCGTTGGTTCGCTGGTTCGTTGGTTCGTTTTATCTTTGTTTCTTTGTTTCTTTGTCTCTTTGTTCGATTGTTCGTTTGTTCGTTTGATCGTTTGTTCGTTTGTTCGTTTGTTCGTTTGTTCGTTTGTTCGTTTGTTCGTTTGTTCCTTTGTTCGTTTGTTCGATTGTTCGTTTGTTCGTTTGTTCTTTTATTCGTTTGTTCGTTTGTTCGTTTGTTCGTTTGTTCGTTGGTTCGTTGGTTCGTTGGTTCGTTGGTTCGTTGGTTCGTTGGTTCGTTGGTTCGTTGGTTCGTTGGTTCGTTGGTTCGTTGGTTCGTTGGTTCGTTGGTTCGTTGGTTCGTTGTTTCGTTGGTTCGTTGGTTCGTTGGTTCGTTGGTTCGTTTGTTCGATTGTTCGTTTGTTCGTTTGTTCGTTTGTTCGTTTGTTCGTTTGTTCTTTTATTCGTTTGTTCGTTTGTTCGTTGGTTCGTTGGTTCGTTGGTTCGTTGGTTCGTTGGTTCGTTGGTTCGTTTTATCTTTGTTTCTTTGTTTCTTTGTTTCTTTGTTTCTTTGTCTCTTTGTCTCTTTGTTCGATTGTTCGTTTGTTCGTTTGATCGTTTGTTCGTTTGTTCGTTTGTTCGTTTGTTCGTTTGTTCGTTTGTTCTTTTATTCGTTTGTTCGTTTGTTCGTTGGTTCGTTGGTTCGTTGGTTCGTTGGTTCGTTGGTTCGTTTGTTTCTTTGTATCTTTGTTTCTTTGTCTCTTTGATCGTTTGTTCGTTTGTCTCTTTGATCGTTTGTTCGTTTGTTCGTTTGTTCGTTTTGTCGTTTTTTCGTTTGTTCTTTGGTTCGTTGGTTCGTTGTTTCGTTGGTTCGTTGGTTCGTTGGTTCGTTGGTTCGTTGGTTCGTTGGTTCGTTGGTTCGTTGGTTCGTTGGTTCGTTGGTTCGTTGGTTCGTTGGTTCGTTGGTTCGTTGGTTCGTTGGTTCGTTGGTTCGCTGGTTCGTTGGTTCGTTTTTTCTTTGTTTCTTAGTTTCTTTGTTTCTTTGTCTCTTTGTTCGATTGTTCGTTCCTTCGTTTGTTCGTTTGTTCGTTTGTTCGTTTGTTCGTTTGTTCGATTGTTCGTTTGTTCGTTTGTTCGTTTGTTCGTTTGTTCGTTTGTTCTTTTATTCGTTTGTTCGTTTGTTCGTTGGTTCGTTGGTTCGTTGGTTCGTTGGTTCGTTGGTTCGTTGGTTCGTTTTATCTTTGTTTCTTTGTTTCTTTGTTTCTTTGTTTCTTTGTTTCTTTGTCTCTTTGTCTCTTTGTTCGATTGTTCGTTTGTTCGTTTGATCGTTTGTTCGTTTGTTCGTTTGTTCGTTTGTTCGTTTGTTCGTTTGTTCTTTTATTCGTTTGTTCGTTTGTTCGTTGGTTCGTTGGTTCGTTGGTTCGTTGGTTCGTTGGTTCGTTTGTTTCTTTGTATCTTTGTTTCTTTGTCTCTTTGATCGTTTGTTCGTTTGTCTCTTTGATCGTTTGTTCGTTTGTTCGTTTGTTCGTTTTGTCGTTTTTTCGTTTGTTCTTTGGTTCGTTGGTTCGTTGTTTCGTTGGTTCGTTGGTTCGTTGGTTCGTTGGTTCGTTGGTTCGTTGGTTCGTTGGTTCGTTGGTTCGTTGGTTCGTTGGTTCGTTGGTTCGTTGGTTCGTTGGTTCGTTGGTTCGTTGGTTCGTTGGTTCGTTGGTTCGCTGGTTCGTTGGTTCGTTTTTTCTTTGTTTCTTAGTTTCTTTGTTTCTTTGTCTCTTTGTTCGATTGTTCGTTCCTTCGTTTGTTCGTTTGTTCGTTTGTTCGTTTGTTCGTTTGTTCGTTTGTTCGTTTGTTCGTTTGTTCGTTTGATCGTTTGTTCGTTTGTTCGTTTATTCGTTCGTTCGTTTGTTCGTTTGTTCGTTTGTTCGTTTGTTCGTTGGTTCGTTGGTTCGTTGGTTCGTTGGCTCGTTGGTTCGTTTGTTTCTTTGTTTCCTTGTTTCTTTGTCTCTTTGTTCGATTGTTCGTTTGTTCGTTTGTTCGTTTGTTCGCTTGTTCGTTTGTTCGTGAGTTCGTTGGTTCGTTGGCTCGTTGGTTCGTTTGTTTCTTTGTTTCCTTGTTTCTTTGTCTCTTTGTTCGATTGTTCGTTTGTTCGTTTGTTCGTTTGTTCGTTTGTTCGCTTGTTCGTTTGTTCGTGAGTTCGTTGGTTCGTTGGTTCGTTGGTTCGTTGGTTCGTTGGTTCGTTGGTTCGTTGGTTCGTTGGTTCGTTTTTTCTTTGTTTCTTTGTTTCTTTGTCTCTTTGTTCGATTGTTCGTTTGTTCGATTGTTCGTTTGTTCGTTTGTTCGTTTGTTCGTTTGTTCGTTTGTTCGTTTGTTCGTTTGTTCGTTTGTTCGTTTGTTCGTTTGTTCGTTTGTTCGATTGTTCGTTTGTTCGTTTGTTCTTTTATTCGTTTGTTCGTTTGTTCGTTTGTTCGTTTGTTCGTTTGTTCGTTTGTTCGTTTTGTCGTTTTTTCGTTTGTTCGTTGGTTCGTTGGTTCGTTTGTTCGTTTGTTCGATTTTTCGTTTGTTCGTTTGTTCGTTTGTTCGTTTGTTCGTTTGTTCGTTTGTTCGTTTATTCGTTTGTTCGTTTGTTCGTTGGTTCGTTGGTTCGTTGGTTCGTTGGTTCGTTGGTTCGTTGGTTCGTTTTGTTCTTTGTTTCTTTGTTTCTTTGTCTCTTTGTTCGATTGTTCGTTTGTTCGTTTGTTCGTTTGTTCGTTTGTTCGTGAGTTCGTTTGTTCGTTGGTTCGTTGGTTCGTTGGTTCGTTGGTTCGTTGGTTCGTTGGTTCGTTGGTTCGTTGGTTCGTTGGTTCGTTGGTTCGTTGGTTCGTTGGTTCGTTGGTTCGTTGGTTCGTTGGTTCGTTGGTTCGTTGGTTCGTTGGTTCGTTGGTTCGTTGGTTCGTTTGTTTCTTTGTATCTTTGTTTCTTTGTCTCTTTGATCGTTTGTTCGTTTGTCTCTTTGATCGTTTGTTCGTTTGTTCGTTGGTTCGTTGGTTCGTTGTTTCGTTGGTTCGTTAGTTCGTTGGTTCGTTGGTTCGTTGGTTCGTTGGTTCGTTGGTTCGTTGGTTCGTTGGTTCGTTGGTTCGTTGGTTCGTTGGTTCGTTGGTTCGTTGGTTCGTTGGTTCGCTGGTTCGTTGGTTCGTTTTATCTTTGTTTCTTTGTTTCTTTGTTTCTTTGTCTCTTTGTTCGATTGTTCGTTCGTTCGTTTGTTCGTTTGTTCGTTTGTTCGTTTGTTCGTTTGTTCGTTTGTTCGTTTGTTCGTTTGTTCGTTTGATCGTTTGATCGTTTGTTCGTATGTTCGTTTATTCGTTCGTTCGTTTGTTCGTTTGTTTGTTTGTTCGTTTGTTCGTTGGTTCGTTGGTTCGTTGGTTCGTTGGTTCGTTGGTTCGTTGGTTCGTTGGTTCGTTGGTTCGTTGGTTCGTTGGTTCGTTTTATCTTTGTTTCTTTGTTTCTTTGTTTCTTTGTCTCTTTGTCTCTTTGTTCGATTGTTCGTTTGTTCGTTTGATCGTTTGTTCGTTTGTTCGTTTGTTCGTTTGTTCGTTTGTTCGTTTGTTCTTTTATTCGTTTGTTCGTTTGTTCGTTGGTTCGTTGGTTCGTTGGTTCGTTGGTTCGTTGGTTCGTTTGTTTCTTTGTATCTTTGTTTCTTTGTCTCTTTGATCGTTTGTTCGTTTGTCTCTTTGATCGTTTGTTCGTTTGTTCGTTGGTTCGTTGGTTCGTTGGTTCGTTGGTTCGTTGGTTCGTTGGTTCGTTTATTCGTTCGTTCGTTTGTTCGTTTGTTTGTTTGTTCGTTTGTTCGTTGGTTCGTTGGTTCGTTGGTTCGTTGGTTCGTTGGTTCGTTGGTTCGTTGGTTCGTTGGTTCGTTGGTTCGTTGGTTCGCTGGTTCGTTGGTTCGTTTTATCTTTGTTTCTTTGTTTCTTTGTTTCTTTGTTTCTTTGTTTCTTTGTCTCTTTGTTCGATTGTTCGTTCGTTCGTTTGTTCGTTTGTTCGTTTGTTCGTTTGTTCGTTTGTTCGTTTGATCGTTTGTTCGTTTGTTCGTTTGTTCGTTTGTTCGTTTGTTCGTTTGTTCGTTTGTTCCTTTGTTCGTTTGTTCGATTGTTCGTTTGTTCGTTTGTTCTTTTATTCGTTTGTTCGTTTGTTCGTTTGTTCGTTTGTTCGTTGGTTCGTTGGTTCTTTGGTTCGTTGGTTCGTTGGTTCGTTGGTTCGTTGGTTCGTTGGTTCGTTGGTTCGTTGGTTCGTTGGTTCGTTGGTTCGTTGGTTCGTTGGTTCGTTGTTTCGTTGGTTCGTTGGTTCGTTGGTTCGTTGGTTCGTTTGTTCGATTGTTCGATTGTTCGTTTGTTCGTTTGTTCGTTTGTTCGTTTGTTCGTTTGTTCTTTTATTCGTTTGTTCGTTTGTTCGTTGGTTCGTTGGTTCGTTGGTTCGTTGGTTCGTTGGTTCGTTGGTTCGTTTTATCTTTGTTTCTTTGTTTCTTTGTTTCTTTGTTTCTTTGTCTCTTTGTCTCTTTGTTCGATTGTTCGTTTGTTCGTTTGATCGTTTGTTCGTTTGTTCGTTTGTTCGTTTGTTCGTTTGTTCGTTTGTTCTTTTATTCGTTTGTTCGTTTGTTCGTTGGTTCGTTGGTTCGTTGGTTCGTTGGTTCGTTGGTTCGTTGGTTCGTTTGTTTCTTTGTATCTTTGTTTCTTTGTCTCTTTGATCGTTTGTTCGTTTGTCTCTTTGATCGTTTGTTCGTTTGTTCGTTTGTTCGTTTTGTCGTTTTTTCGTTTGTTCTTTGGTTCGTTGGTTCGTTGTTTCGTTGGTTCGTTGGTTCGTTGGTTCGTTGGTTCGTTGGTTCGTTGGTTCGTTGGTTCGTTGGTTCGTTGGTTCGTTGGTTCGTTGGTTCGTTGGTTCGTTGGTTCGTTGGTTCGTTGGTTCGTTGGTTCGCTGGTTCGTTGGTTCGTTTTTTCTTTGTTTCTTAGTTTCTTTGTTTCTTTGTCTCTTTGTTCGATTGTTCGTTCCTTCGTTTGTTCGTTTGTTCGTTTGTTCGTTTGTTCGTTTGTTCGTTTGTTCGTTTGTTCGTTTGATCGTTTGTTCGTTTGTTCGTTTATTCGTTCGTTCGTTTGTTCGTTTGTTCGTTTGTTCGTTTGTTCGTTGGTTCGTTGGTTCGTTGGTTCGTTGGCTCGTTGGTTCGTTTGTTTCTTTGTTTCCTTGTTTCTTTGTCTCTTTGTTCGATTGTTCGTTTGTTCGTTTGTTCGTTTGTTCGCTTGTTCGTTTGTTCGTGAGTTCGTTGGTTCGTTGGCTCGTTGGTTCGTTTGTTTCTTTGTTTCCTTGTTTCTTTGTCTCTTTGTTCGATTGTTCGTTTGTTCGTTTGTTCGTTTGTTCGCTTGTTCGATTGTTCGTTTGTTCGTTTGTTCGTTTGTTCGTTTGTTCGTTTGTTCGTTTGTTCGTTTGTTCGTTTGTTCGTTTGTTCGTTTGTTCGATTGTTCGTTTGTTCGTTTGTTCTTTTATTCGTTTGTTCGTTTGTTCGTTTGTTCGTTTGTTCGTTTGTTCGTTTATTCGTTTTGTCGTTTTTTCGTTTGTTCGTTGGTTCGTTGGTTCGTTTGTTCGTTTGTTCGATTTTTCGTTTGTTCGTTTGTTCGTTTGTTCGTTTGTTCGTTTGTTCGTTTGTTCGTTTATTCGTTTGTTCGTTTGTTCGTTGGTTCGTTGGTTCGTTGGTTCGTTGGTTCGTTGGTTCGTTGGTTCGTTTTGTTCTTTGTTTCTTTGTTTCTTTGTTTCTTTGTCTCTTTGTTCGATTGTTCGTTTGTTCGTTTGTTCGTTTGTTCGTGAGTTCGTTTGTTCGTTGGTTCGTTGGTTCGTTGGTTCGTTGGTTCGTTGGTTCGTTGGTTCGTTGGTTCGTTGGTTCGTTGGTTCGTTGGTTCGTTGGTTCGTTGGTTCGTTGGTTCGTTGGTTCGTTGGTTCGTTGGTTCGTTGGTTCGTTGGTTCGTTGGTTCGTTGGTTCGTTGGTTCGTTGGTTCGTTTGTTTCTTTGTATCTTTGTTTCTTTGTCTCTTTGATCGTTTGTTCGTTTGTCTCTTTGATCGTTTGTTCGTTTGTTCGTTGGTTCGTTGGTTCGTTGTTTCGTTGGTTCGTTAGTTCGTTGGTTCGTTGGTTCGTTGGTTCGTTGGTTCGTTGGTTCGTTGGTTCGTTGGTTCGTTGGTTCGTTGGTTCGTTGGTTCGTTGGTTCGTTGGTTCGTTGGTTCGTTGGTTCGTTGGTTCGTTGGTTCGCTGGTTCGTTGGTTCGTTTTATCTTTGTTTCTTTGTTTCTTTGTTTCTTTGTCTCTTTGTTCGATTGTTCGTTCGTTCGTTTGTTCGTTTGTTCGTTTGTTCGTTTGTTCGTTTGTTCGTTTGTTCGTTTGTTCGTTTGATCGTTTGATCGTTTGTTCGTATGTTCGTTTATTCGTTCGTTCGTTTGTTCGTTTGTTTGTTTGTTCGTTTGTTCGTTGGTTCGTTGGTTCGTTGGTTCGTTGGTTCGTTGGTTCGTTGGTTCGTTGGTTCGTTGGTTCGTTGGTTCGTTGGTTCGTTTTATCTTTGTTTCTTTGTTTCTTTGTTTCTTTGTCTCTTTGTCTCTTTGTTCGATTGTTCGTTTGTTCGTTTGATCGTTTGTTCGTTTGTTCGTTTGTTCGTTTGTTCGTTTGTTCGTTTGTTCTTTTATTCGTTTGTTCGTTTGTTCGTTGGTTCGTTGGTTCGTTGGTTCGTTGGTTCGTTGGTTCGTTGGTTCGTTGGTTCGTTTGTTTCTTTGTATCTTTGTTTCTTTGTCTCTTTGATCGTTTGTTCGTTTGTCTCTTTGATCGTTTGTTCGTTTGTTCGTTGGTTCGTTGGTTCGTTGGTTCGTTGGTTCGTTGGTTCGTTGGTTCGTTGGTTCGTTGGTTCGTTGGTTCGTTGGTTCGTTGGTTCGTTGGTTCGTTGGTTCGTTGGTTCGTTGGTTCGTTGGTTCGTTGGTTCGTTTGTTTCTTTGTATCTTTGTTTCCTTGTCTCTTTGATCGTTTGTTCGTTTGTCTCTTTGATCGTTTGTTCGTTTGTTCGTTTGTTCGTTTGTTCGTTTGTTCGTTTGTTCGTTTTGTCGTTTTTTCGTTTGTTCGTTGGTTCGTTGGTTCGTTGTTTCGTTGGTTCGTTGGTTCGCTGGTTCGTTGGTTCGTTTTATCTTTGTTTCTTTGTTTCTTTGTCTCTTTGTTCGATTGTTCGTTTGTTCGTTTGATCGTTTGTTCGTTTGTTCGTTTGTTCGTTTGTTCGTTTGTTCGTTTGTTCGTTTGTTCGTTTGTTCCTTTGTTCGTTTGTTCGATTGTTCGTTTGTTCGTTTGTTCTTTTATTCGTTTGTTCGTTTGTTCGTTTGTTCGTTTGTTCGTTTGTTCGTTTGTTCGTTTGTTCGTTTGTTCGTTTGTTCGTTTGTTCGTTTGTTCGTTTTGTCGTTTTTTCGTTTGTTCTTTGGTTCGTTGGTTCGTTGTTTCGTTGGTTCGTTGGTTCGTTGGTTCGTTGGTTCGTTGGTTCGTTGGTTCGTTGGTTCGTTGGTTCGTTGGTTCGTTGGTTCGTTGTTTCGTTGGTTCGTTGGTTCGTTGGTTCGTTTGTTCGTTTGTTCGATTGTTCGTTTGTTCGTTTGTTCGTTTGTTCGTTTATTCGTTTGTTCGTTTGTTCGTTGGTTCGTTGGTTCGTTGGTTCGTTGGTTCGTTGGTTCGTTGGTTCGATGGTTCGTTGGTTCGTTGGTTCGTTGGTTCGTTGGTTCGTTGGCTCGTTGGTTCGTTTGTTTCTTTGTTTCCTTGTTTCTTTGTTTCTTTGTCTCTTTGTTCGATTGTTCGTTTGTTCGTTTGTTCGTTTGTTCGCTTGTTCGTTTGTTCGTGAGTTCGTTGGTTCGTTGGTTCGTTGGTTCGTTGGTTCGTTGGTTCGTTGGTTCGTTGGTTCGTTGGTTCGTTGGTTCGTTGGTTCGTTGGTTCGTTGGTTCGTTGGTTCGTTGGTTCGTTGGTTCGTTGGTTCGTTGGTTCGTTGGTTCGTTGGCTCGTTGGTTCGTTTGTTTCTTTGTTTCTTTGTTTCTTTGTCTCTTTGTTCGATTGTTCGTTTGTTCGTTTGTTCGTTTGTTCGTTTGTTCGTTTGTTCGTTTGTTCGTTTGTTCGATTGTTCGTTTGTTCGTTTGTTCTTTTATTCGTTTGTTCGTTTGTTCGTTTGTTCGTTTGTTCGTTTGTTCGTTTTGTCGTTTTTTCGTTTGTTCGTTGGTTCGTTGGTTCGTTTGTTCGTTTGTTCGATTGTTCGTTTGTTCGTTTGTTCGTTTGTTCGTTTGTTCGTTTATTCGTTTGTTCGTTTGTTCGATGGTTCGTTGGTTCGTTGGTTCGTTGGTTCGTTGGTTCGTTGGTTCGTTGGTTCGTTTTTTTCTTTGTTTCTTTGTTTCTTTGTCTCTTTGTTCGATTGTTCGTTTGTTCGTTTGTTCGTTTGTTCGTTTGTTCGTTTGTTCGTTTGTTCGTTTGTTCGTTTGTTCGTTTGTTCGTTTGTTCGATTGTTCGTTTGTTCGTTTGTTCGTTGTTCGTTGGTTCGTTGGTTCGTTTGTTCGTTGGTTCGTTGGTTCGTTTGTTTCTTTGTATCTTTGTTTCTTTGTCTCTTTGATCGTTTGTTCGTTTGTCTCTTTGATCGTTTGTTCGTTTGTTCGTTTGTTCGTTTTGTCGTTTTTTCGTTTGTTCTTTGGTTCGTTGGTTCGTTGTTTCGTTGGTTCGTTGGTTCGTTGGTTCGTTGGTTCGTTGGTTCGTTGGTTCGTTGGTTCGTTGGTTCGTTGGTTCGTTGGTTCGTTGGTTCGTTGGTTCGTTGGTTCGTTGGTTCGTTGGTTCGTTGGTTCGCTGGTTCGTTGGTTCGTTTTTTCTTTGTTTCTTAGTTTCTTTGTTTCTTTGTCTCTTTGTTCGATTGTTCGTTCCTTCGTTTGTTCGTTTGTTCGTTTGTTCGTTTGTTCGTTTGTTCGTTTGTTCGTTTGTTCGTTTGTTCGTTTGATCGTTTGTTCGTTTGTTCGTTTATTCGTTCGTTCGTTTGTTCGTTTGTTCGTTTGTTCGTTTGTTCGTTTGTTCGTTGGTTCGTTGGTTCGTTGGTTCGTTGGCTCGTTGGTTCGTTTGTTTCTTTGTTTCCTTGTTTCTTTGTCTCTTTGTTCGATTGTTCGTTTGTTCGTTTGTTCGTTTGTTCGCTTGTTCGTTTGTTCGTGAGTTCGTTGGTTCGTTGGCTCGTTGGTTCGTTTGTTTCTTTGTTTCCTTGTTTCTTTGTCTCTTTGTTCGATTGTTCGTTTGTTCGTTTGTTCGTTTGTTCGCTTGTTCGTTTGTTCGTGAGTTCGTTGGTTCGTTGGTTCGTTGGTTCGTTGGTTCGTTGGTTCGTTGGTTCGTTGGTTCGTTGGTTCGTTGGTTCGTTGGTTCGTTGGTTCGTTTTTTTCTTTGTTTCTTTGTTTCTTTGTCTCTTTGTTCGATTGTTCGTTTGTTCGATTGTTCGTTTGTTCGTTTGTTCGTTTGTTCGTTTGTTCGTTTGTTCGTTTGTTCGTTTGTTCGTTTGTTCGTTTGTTCGTTTGTTCGTTTGTTCGTTTGTTCGATTGTTCGTTTGTTCGTTTGTTCTTTTATTCGTTTGTTCGTTTGTTCGTTTGTTCGTTTGTTCGTTTGTTCGTTTGTTCGTTTTGTCGTTTTTTCGTTTGTTCGTTGGTTCGTTGGTTCGTTTGTTCGTTTGTTCGATTTTTCGTTTGTTCGTTTGTTCGTTTGTTCGTTTGTTCGTTTGTTCGTTTGTTCGTTTATTCGTTTGTTCGTTTGTTCGTTGGTTCGTTGGTTCGTTGGTTCGTTGGTTCGTTGGTTCGTTGGTTCGTTTTGTTCTTTGTTTCTTTGTTTCTTTGTCTCTTTGTTCGATTGTTCGTTTGTTCGTTTGTTCGTTTGTTCGTTTGTTCGTGAGTTCGTTGGTTCGTTGGTTCGTTGGTTCGTTGGTTCGTTGGTTCGTTGGTTCGTTGGTTCGTTGGTTCGTTGGTTCGTTGGTTCGTTGGTTCGTTGGTTCGTTGGTTCGTTGGTTCGTTGGTTCGTTGGTTCGTTGGTTCGTTGGTTCGTTGGTTCGTTTGTTTCTTTGTATCTTTGTTTCTTTGTCTCTTTGATCGTTTGTTCGTTTGTCTCTTTGATCGTTTGTTCGTTTGTTCGTTGGTTCGTTGGTTCGTTGTTTCGTTGGTTCGTTAGTTCGTTGGTTCGTTGGTTCGTTGGTTCGTTGGTTCGTTGGTTCGTTGGTTCGTTGGTTCGTTGGTTCGTTGGTTCGTTGGTTCGTTGGTTCGTTGGTTCGTTGGTTCGCTGGTTCGTTGGTTCGTTTTATCTTTGTTTCTTTGTTTCTTTGTTTCTTTGTCTCTTTGTTCGATTGTTCGTTTGTTCGTTTGTTCGTTTGTTCGTTTGTTCGTTTGTTCGTTTGTTCGTTTGTTCGTTTGATCGTTTGATCGTTTGTTCGTATGTTCGTTTATTCGTTCGTTCGTTTGTTCGTTTGTTTGTTTGTTCGTTTGTTCGTTGGTTCGTTGGTTCGTTGGTTCGTTGGTTCGTTGGTTCGTTGGTTCGTTGGTTCGTTGGTTCGTTGGTTCGTTGGTTCGTTGGTTCGTTGGTTCGTTTTATCTTTGTTTCTTTGTTTCTTTGTTTCTTTGTCTCTTTGTCTCTTTGTTCGATTGTTCGTTTGTTCGTTTGATCGTTTGTTCGTTTGTTCGTTTGTTCGTTTGTTCGTTTGTTCGTTTGTTCTTTTATTCGTTTGTTCGTTTGTTCGTTGGTTCGTTGGTTCGTTGGTTCGTTGGTTCGTTGGTTCGTTTGTTTCTTTGTATCTTTGTTTCTTTGTCTCTTTGATCGTTTGTCTCTTTGATCGTTTGTTCGTTTGTCTCTTTGATCGTTTGTTCGTTTGTTCGTTGGTTCGTTGGTTCGTTGGTTCGTTGGTTCGTTGGTTCGTTGGTTCGTTGGTTCGTTGGTTCGTTGGTTCGTTGGTTCGTTGGTTCGCTGGTTCGTTGGTTCGTTTTATCTTTGTTTCTTTGTTTCTTTGTTTCTTTGTCTCTTTGTTCGATTGTTCGTTCGTTCGTTTGTTCGTTTGTTCGTTTGTTCGTTTGTTCGTTTGTTCGTTTGTTCGTTTGTTCGTTTGATCGTTTGATCGTTTGTTCGTATGTTCGTTTATTCGTTCGTTCGTTTGTTCGTTTGTTTGTTTGTTCGTTTGTTCGTTGGTTCGTTGGTTCGTTGGTTCGTTGGTTCGTTGGTTCGTTGGTTCGTTGGTTCGTTGGTTCGTTGGTTCGTTGGTTCGTTGGTTCGTTGGTTCGTTTTATCTTTGTTTCTTTGTTTCTTTGTTTCTTTGTCTCTTTGTCTCTTTGTTCGATTGTTCGTTTGTTCGTTTGATCGTTTGTTCGTTTGTTCGTTTGTTCGTTTGTTCGTTTGTTCGTTTGTTCTTTTATTCGTTTGTTCGTTTGTTCGTTGGTTCGTTGGTTCGTTGGTTCGTTGGTTCGTTGGTTCGTTGGTTCGTTGGTTCGTTTGTTTCTTTGTATCTTTGTTTCTTTGTCTCTTTGATCGTTTGTTCGTTTGTCTCTTTGATCGTTTGTTCGTTTGTTCGTTGGTTCGTTGGTTCGTTGGTTCGTTGGTTCGTTGGTTCGTTGGTTCGTTGGTTCGTTGGTTCGTTGGTTCGTTGGTTCGTTGGTTCGTTGGTTCGTTGGTTCGTTGGTTCGTTGGTTCGTTGGTTCGTTGGTTCGTTGGTTCGTTGGTTCGTTGGTTCGTTTGTTTCTTTGTATCTTTGTTTCCTTGTCTCTTTGATCGTTTGTTCGTTTGTCTCTTTGATCGTTTGTTCGTTTGTTCGTTTGTTCGTTTGTTCGTTTGTTCGTTTGTTCGTTTTGTCGTTTTTTCGTTTGTTCGTTGGTTCGTTGGTTCGTTGTTTCGTTGGTTCGTTGGTTCGCTGGTTCGTTGGTTCGTTTTATCTTTGTTTCTTTGTTTCTTTGTCTCTTTGTTCGATTGTTCGTTTGTTCGTTTGATCGTTTGTTCGTTTGTTCGTTTGTTCGTTTGTTCGTTTGTTCGTTTGTTCGTTTGTTCGTTTGTTCGTTTGTTCCTTTGTTCGTTTGTTCGATTGTTCGTTTGTTCGTTTGTTCTTTTATTCGTTTGTTCGTTTGTTCGTTTGTTCGTTTGTTCGTTTGTTCGTTTGTTCGTTTGTTCGTTTGTTCGTTTGTTCGTTTGTTCGTTTGTCGTTTTTCGTTTTTTCGTTTGTTCTTTGGTTCGTTGGTTCGTTGTTTCGTTGGTTCGTTGGTTCGTTGGTTCGTTGGTTCGTTGGTTCGTTGGTTCGTTGGTTCGTTGGTTCGTTGGTTCGTTGGTTCGTTGGTTCGTTGTTTCGTTGGTTCGTTGGTTCGTTGGTTCGTTTGTTCGTTTGTTCGATTGTTCGTTTGTTCGTTTGTTCGTTTGTTCGTTTATTCGTTTGTTCGTTTGTTCGTTGGTTCGTTGGTTCGTTGGTTCGTTGGTTCGTTGGTTCGTTGGTTCGATGGTTCGTTGGTTCGTTGGTTCGTTGGTTCGTTGGTTCGTTGGCTCGTTGGTTCGTTTGTTTCTTTGTTTCCTTGTTTCTTTGTTTCTTTGTCTCTTTGTTCGATTGTTCGTTTGTTCGTTTGTTCGTTTGTTCGCTTGTTCGTTTGTTCGTGAGTTCGTTGGTTCGTTGGTTCGTTGGTTCGTTGGTTCGTTGGTTCGTTGGTTCGTTGGTTCGTTGGTTCGTTGGTTCGTTGGTTCGTTGGTTCGTTGGTTCGTTGGTTCGTTGGTTCGTTGGTTCGTTGGTTCGTTGGTTCGTTGGCTCGTTGGTTCGTTTGTTTCTTTGTTTCTTTGTTTCTTTGTCTCTTTGTTCGATTGTTCGTTTGTTCGTTTGTTCGTTTGTTCGTTTGTTCGTTTGTTCGTTTGTTCGTTTGTTCGATTGTTCGTTTGTTCGTTTGTTCTTTTATTCGTTTGTTCGTTTGTTCGTTTGTTCGTTTGTTCGTTTTGTCGTTTTTTCGTTTGTTCGTTGGTTCGTTGGTTCGTTTGTTCGTTTGTTCGATTGTTCGTTTGTTCGTTTGTTCGTTTGTTCGTTTGTTCGTTTATTCGTTTGTTCGTTTGTTCGTTGGTTCGTTGGTTCGTTGGTTCGTTGGTTCGTTGGTTCGTTGGTTCGTTGGTTCGTTTTTTTCTTTGTTTCTTTGTTTCTTTGTCTCTTTGTTCGATTGTTCGTTTGTTCGTTTGTTCGTTTGTTCGTTTGTTCGTTTGTTCGTTTGTTCGTTTGTTCGTTTGTTCGTTTGTTCGTTTGTTCGATTGTTCGTTTGTTCGTTTGTTCGTTTGTTCGTTGGTTCGTTGGTTCGTTGGTTCGTTGGTTCGTTGGTTCGTTTGTTTCTTTGTATCTTTGTTTCTTTGTCTCTTTGATCGTTTGTTCGTTTGTCTCTTTGATCGTTTGTTCGTTTGTTCGTTTGTTCGTTTTGTCGTTTTTTCGTTTGTTCTTTGGTTCGTTGGTTCGTTGTTTCGTTGGTTCGTTGGTTCGTTGGTTCGTTGGTTCGTTGGTTCGTTGGTTCGTTGGTTCGTTGGTTCGTTGGTTCGTTGGTTCGTTGGTTCGTTGGTTCGTTGGTTCGTTGGTTCGTTGGTTCGCTGGTTCGTTGGTTCGTTTTTTCTTTGTTTCTTAGTTTCTTTGTTTCTTTGTCTCTTTGTTCGATTGTTCGTTCCTTCGTTTGTTCGTTTGTTCGTTTGTTCGTTTGTTCGTTTGTTCGTTTGTTCGTTTGTTCGTTTGTTCGTTTGATCGTTTGTTCGTTTGTTCGTTTATTCGTTCGTTCGTTTGTTCGTTTGTTCGTTTGTTCGTTTGTTCGTTGGTTCGTTGGTTCGTTGGTTCGTTGGCTCGTTGGTTCGTTTGTTTCTTTGTTTCCTTGTTTCTTTGTCTCTTTGTTCGATTGTTCGTTTGTTCGTTTGTTCGTTTGTTCGCTTGTTCGTTTGTTCGTGAGTTCGTTGGTTCGTTGGCTCGTTGGTTCGTTTGTTTCTTTGTTTCCTTGTTTCTTTGTCTCTTTGTTCGATTGTTCGTTTGTTCGTTTGTTCGTTTGTTCGCTTGTTCGTTTGTTCGTGAGTTCGTTGGTTCGTTGGTTCGTTGGTTCGTTGGTTCGTTGGTTCGTTGGTTCGTTGGTTCGTTGGTTCGTTGGTTCGTTGGTTCGTTTTTTTCTTTGTTTCTTTGTTTCTTTGTCTCTTTGTTCGATTGTTCGTTTGTTCGATTGTTCGTTTGTTCGTTTGTTCGTTTGTTCGTTTGTTCGTTTGTTCGTTTGTTCGTTTGTTCGTTTGTTCGTTTGTTCGTTTGTTCGATTGTTCGTTTGTTCGTTTGTTCTTTTATTCGTTTGTTCGTTTGTTCGTTTGTTCGTTTGTTCGTTTGTTCGTTTGTTCGTTTTGTCGTTTTTTCGTTTGTTCGTTGGTTCGTTGGTTCGTTTGTTCGTTTGTTCGATTTTTCGTTTGTTCGTTTGTTCGTTTGTTCGTTTGTTCGTTTGTTCGTTTGTTCGTTTATTCGTTTGTTCGTTTGTTCGTTGGTTCGTTGGTTCGTTGGTTCGTTGGTTCGTTGGTTCGTTGGTTCGTTTTGTTCTTTGTTTCTTTGTTTCTTTGTCTCTTTGTTCGATTGTTCGTTTGTTCGTTTGTTCGTTTGTTCGTTTGTTCGTGAGTTCGTTTGTTCGTTGGTTCGTTGGTTCGTTGGTTCGTTGGTTCGTTGGTTCGTTGGTTCGTTGGTTCGTTGGTTCGTTGGTTCGTTGGTTCGTTGGTTCGTTGGTTCGTTGGTTCGTTGGTTCGTTGGTTCGTTGGTTCGTTGGTTCGTTGGTTCGTTGGTTCGTTGGTTCGTTTGTTTCTTTGTATCTTTGTTTCTTTGTCTCTTTGATCGTTTGTTCGTTTGTCTCTTTGATCGTTTGTTCGTTTGTTCGTTGGTTCGTTGGTTCGTTGTTTCGTTGGTTCGTTAGTTCGTTGGTTCGTTGGTTCGTTGGTTCGTTGGTTCGTTGGTTCGTTGGTTCGTTGGTTCGTTGGTTCGTTGGTTCGTTGGTTCGTTGGTTCGTTGGTTCGTTGGTTCGCTGGTTCGTTGGTTCGTTTTATCTTTGTTTCTTTGTTTCTTTGTTTCTTTGTCTCTTTGTTCGATTGTTCGTTTGTTCGTTTGTTCGTTTGTTCGTTTGTTCGTTTGTTCGTTTGTTCGTTTGTTCGTTTGATCGTTTGATCGTTTGTTCGTATGTTCGTTTATTCGTTCGTTCGTTTGTTCGTTTGTTTGTTTGTTCGTTTGTTCGTTGGTTCGTTGGTTCGTTGGTTCGTTGGTTCGTTGGTTCGTTGGTTCGTTGGTTCGTTGGTTCGTTGGTTCGTTGGTTCGTTGGTTCGTTGGTTCGTTGGTTCGTTTTATCTTTGTTTCTTTGTTTCTTTGTTTCTTTGTCTCTTTGTCTCTTTGTTCGATTGTTCGTTTGTTCGTTTGATCGTTTGTTCGTTTGTTCGTTTGTTCGTTTGTTCGTTTGTTCGTTTGTTCTTTTATTCGTTTGTTCGTTTGTTCGTTGGTTCGTTGGTTCGTTGGTTCGTTGGTTCGTTGGTTCGTTTGTTTCTTTGTATCTTTGTTTCTTTGTCTCTTTGATCGTTTGTTCGTTTGTCTCTTTGATCGTTTGTTCGTTTGTTCGTTGGTTCGTTGGTTCGTTGGTTCGTTGGTTCGTTGGTTCGTTGGTTCGTTGGTTCGTTGGTTCGTTGGTTCGTTGGTTCGTTGGTTCGTTGGTTCGTTTGTTTCTTTGTATCTTTGTTTCTTTGTCTCTTTGATCGTTTGTTCGTTTGTCTCTTTGATCGTTTGTTCGTTTGTTCGTTTGTTCGTTTGTTCGTTTGTTCGTTTGTTCGTTTTGTCGTTTTTTCGTTTGTTCGTTGGTTCGTTGGTTCGTTGTTTCGTTGGTTCGTTGGTTCGCTGGTTCGTTGGTTCGTTTTATCTTTGTTTCTTTGTTTCTTTGTCTCTTTGTTCGATTGTTCGTTTGTTCGTTTGATCGTTTGTTCGTTTGTTCGTTTGTTCGTTTGTTCGTTTGTTCGTTTGTTCGTTTGTTCGTTTGTTCGTTTGTTCCTTTGTTCGTTTGTTCGATTGTTCGTTTGTTCGTTTGTTCTTTTATTCGTTTGTTCGTTTGTTCGTTTGTTCGTTTGTTCGTTTGTTCGTTTGTTCGTTTGTTCGTTTGTTCGTTTGTTCGTTTGTTCGTTTGTTCGTTTGTTCGTTTGTTCGTTTTGTCGTTTTTTCGTTTGTTCTTTGGTTCGTTGGTTCGTTGTTTCGTTGGTTCGTTGGTTCGTTGGTTCGTTGGTTCGTTGGTTCGTTGGTTCGTTGGTTCGTTGGTTCGTTGGTTCGTTGGTTCGTTGGTTCGTTGGTTCGCTGGTTCGTTGGTTCGTTTTTTCTTTGTTTCTTAGTTTCTTTGTTTCTTTGTCTCTTTGTTCGATTGTTCGTTCCTTCGTTTGTTCGTTTGTTCGTTTGTTCGTTTGTTCGTTTGTTCGTTTGTTCGTTTGATCGTTTGTTCGTTTGTTCGTTTATTCGTTCGTTCGTTTGTTCGTTTGTTCGTTTGTTCGTTTGTTCGTATGTTCGTTGGTTCGTTGGTTCGTTGGTTCGTTGGTTCGTTGGTTCGTTGGTTCGTTGGTTCGTTGGTTCGTTGGTTCGTTGGTTCGTTGGTTCGCTGGTTCGTTGGTTCGTTTTTTCTTTGTTTCTTAGTTTCTTTGTTTCTTTGTCTCTTTGTTCGATTGTTCGTTCCTTCGTTTGTTCGTTTGTTCGTTTGTTCGTTTGTTCGTTTGTTCGTTTGTTCGTTTGTTCGTTTGATCGTTTGTTCGTTTGTTCGTTTGATCGTTTGTTCGTTTGTTCGTTTATTCGTTCGTTCGTTTGTTCGTTTGATCGTTTGTTCGTTTGTTCGTTTATTCGTTCGTTCGTTTGTTCGTTTGTTCGTTTGTTCGTTTGTTCGTTGGTTCGTTGGTTCGTTGGTTCGTTGGTTCGTTGGTTCGTTGGTTCGTTGATTCGTTTGTTTCTTTGTATCTTTGTTTCTTTGTCTCTTTGATCGTTTGTTCGTTTGTCTCTTTGATCGTTTGTTCGTTTGTTCGTTGGTTCGTTGGTTCGTTGGTTCGTTGGTTCGTTGGTTCGTTGGTTCGTTGTTTCGTTGGTTCGTTGGTTCGTTGGTTCGTTTGTTCGTTTGTTCGATTGTTCGTTTGTTCGTTTGTTCGTTTGTTCGTTTATTCGTTTGTTCGTTTGTTCGTTGGTTCGTTGGTTCGTTGGTTCGTTGGTTCGTTGGTTCGTTGGTTCGATGGTTCGTTGGTTCGTTGGTTCGTTGGTTCGTTGGTTCGTTGGCTCGTTGGTTCGTTTGTTTCTTTGTTTCCTTGTTTCTTTGTCTCTTTGTTCGATTGTTCGTTTGTTCGTTTGTTCGTTTGTTCGCTTGTTCGTTTGTTCGTGAGTTCGTTGGTTCGTTGGTTCGTTGGTTCGTTGGTTCGTTGGTTCGTTGGTTCGTTGGTTCGTTGGTTCGTTGGTTCGTTGGTTCGTTGGTTCGTTGGTTCGTTGGTTCGTTGGTTCGTTGGTTCGTTGGTTCGTTGGTTCGTTTTTTTCTTTGTTTCTTTGTTTCTTTGTCTCTTTGTTCGATTGTTCGTTTGTTCGTTTGTTCGTTTGTTCGTTTGTTCGTTTGTTCGTTTGTTCGTTTGTTCGATTGTTCGTTTGTTCGTTTGTTCTTTTATTCGTTTGTTCGTTTGTTCGTTTGTTCGTTTGTTCGTTTGTTCGTTTGTTCGTTTTGTCGTTTTTTCGTTTGTTCGTTGGTTCGTTGGTTCGTTTGTTCGTTTGTTCGATTGTTCGTTTGTTCGTTTGTTCGTTTGTTCGTTTGTTCGTTTATTCGTTTGTTCGTTTGTTCGTTGGTTCGTTGGTTCGTTGGTTCGTTGGTTCGTTGGTTCGTTGGTTCGTTGGTTCGTTTTTTTCTTTGTTTCTTTGTTTCTTTGTCTCTTTGTTCGATTGTTCGTTTGTTCGTTTGTTCGTTTGTTCGTTTGTTCGTTTGTTCGTTTGTTCGTTTGTTCGTTTGTTCGTTTGTTCGTTTGTTCGATTGTTCGTTTGTTCGTTTGTTCGTTGGTTCGTTGGTTCGTTGGTTCGTTGGTTCGTTGGTTCGTTGGTTCGTTGGTTCGTTGGTTCGTTGGTTCGTTGGTTCGTTGGTTCGTTTGTTTCTTTGTATCTTTGTTTCTTTGTCTCTTTGATCGTTTGTTCGTTTGTCTCTTTGATCGTTTGTTCGTTTGTTCGTTGGTTCGTTGTTTCGTTGTTTCGTTGGTTCGTTGGTTCGTTGGTTCGTTGGTTCGTTGGTTCGTTGGTTCGTTGGTTCGTTGGTTCGTTGGTTCGTTGGTTCGTTGGTTCGTTGGTTCGTTGGTTCGTTGGTTCGTTTGTTCGTTTGTTCGTTTGTTCGTTTGTTCGTTTGTTCGTTTGTTCGTTTGTTCGTTTGTTCGTTTGTTCGTTTTGTCGTTTTTCGTTTGTTCTTTGGTTCGTTGGTTCGTTGGTTCGTTGGTTCGTTGGTTCGTTGGTTCGTTGGTAAGTTGGTTCGTTGGTTCGTTGGTTCGTTGGTTCGTTGGTTCGTTGGTTCGTTGGTTCGTTGGTTCGCTGGTTCGTTGTTTCGTTTTTTCTTTGTTTCTTAGTTTCTTTGTTTCTTTGTCTCTTTGTTCGATTGTTCGTTCCTTCGTTTGTTCGTTTGTTCGTTTGTTCGTTTGTTCGTTTGTTCGTTTGTTCGTTTGTTCGTTTGTTCGTTTGTTCGTTTGATCGTTTGTTCGTTTGTTCGTTTATTCGTTCGTTCGTTTGTTCGTTTGTTCGTTTGTTCGTTTGTTCGTTGGTTCGTTGGTTCGTTGGTTCGTTGGCTCGTTGGTTCGTTTGTTTCTTTGTTTCCTTGTTTCTTTGTCTCTTTGTTCGATTGTTCGTTTGTTCGTTTGTTCGTTTGTTCGTTTGTTCGTTTGTTCGCTTGTTCGTTTGTTCGTGAGTTCGTTGGTTCGTTGGCTCGTTGGTTCGTTTGTTTCTTTGTTTCCTTGTTTCTTTGTCTCTTTGTTCGATTGTTCGTTTGTTCGTTTGTTCGTTTGTTCGCTTGTTCGTTTGTTCGTGAGTTCGTTGGTTCGTTGGTTCGTTGGTTCGTTGGTTCGTTGGTTCGTTGGTTCGTTGGTTCGTTGGTTCGTTTTTTTCTTTGTTTCTTTGTTTCTTTGTCTCTTTGTTCGATTGTTCGTTTGTTCGATTGTTCGTTTGTTCGTTTGTTCGTTTGTTCGTTTGTTCGTTTGTTCGTTTGTTCGTTTGTTCGTTTGTTCGTTTGTTCGTTTGTTCGTTTGTTCGTTTGTTCGTTTCTTCGATTGTTCGTTTGTCGTTTGTTCTTTTATTCGTTTGTTCGTTTGTTCGTTTGTTCGTTTTGTCGTTTTTTCGTTTGTTCGTTGGTTCGTTGGTTCGTTTGTTCGTTTGTTCGATTTTTCGTTTGTTCGTTTGTTCGTTTGTTCGTTTGTTCGTTTG
>NW_027486508.1:0-22224 GCF_050908995.1 Andrena cerasifolii | reverse complement strand
ACCAACGAACCAACGAACCAACGAACCAACGAACCAACGAACCAACGAACCAACGAACCAACGAGCCAACGAACCAACGGAACCAACGAACCAACGAACCAACGAACCAGCGAACCAACGAACCAACGAACCAACGAACCAACGAACCAGCGAACAAACGAAGAAACGAGCAAACGAACAAACGAACAAACGAGCAAACGAACAAACGAACCAACGAACGAACGAACCAACGAATCAACGAACCAACGTACCAACGAACCATCGAACCAACGAACCAACGAACCAACGATCCAACGAACCAGCGAACAAACGAACAAAGAAAGAAAGAAACAAAGAAACAAACGAACCAACGAACCAACGAACCAACGAACCAACGAACCAACGAACCAACGAACCAACGAACCAGCGAACAAACGAAGAAACGAGCAAACGAACAAACGAACAAACGAGCAAACGAACAAAGAAAGAAAGAAAGAAACAAAGAAACAAACGAACCAACGAACCAACGATTCAACGAACCAACGAACCAACGAACCAACGAACCAACGAACCAACGAACCAACGAACCAACGAACAAACGAACAAACGAACAAACGAACAAAGAAAGAAACAAAGAAACAAAGAAACAAACGAACCAACGAACCATCGAACCAACGAACAAAGAAGAAAGAAACAAAGAAACAAACGAACCAACGAACCAACGAGCCAACGAACCAACGAACCAACGAACCAACGAACCAACGATCCAACGAAACAACGAACCAACGAAACAATGAACCAACGAACCAACGAACGAACGAACCAACGAAACAACGAACCAACGAACCAACGAACCAACGAACCAACGAACCAACGAACCAACGATCCAACGAACCAACGAACCAACGAACCAACGAACCAACGAACCAACGAACCAACGAACCAGCGAACAAACGAACAAACGAACAAACGAACAAACGAACAAAGAAAGAAACAAACAAAGAAACAAACGAACCAACGAACCAACGAACCAACGAACCAACGAAACCAACGAACCAACGAACCAACGAACCGACGAACCAACGAACCAACGAACCAACGAACCAACGAACCAACGAACCAACGAACCAACGAACCAACGAACCAGCGAACAAACGAACAAACGAACCAACGAACAAACGAACCAGCGAACAAACGAACAAAGAAAGAAAGAAACAAAGAAACAAACGAACCAACGAACCAACGAACCAACGAACCAACGAACCAACGAACCAACGAACCAACGAACCAACGAACCAACGAACAAAGAAAGAAAGAAACAAAGAAACAAACGAACCAACGAACCAACGAGCCAACGAACCAACGAACCAACGAACCAACGAACCAACGATCCAACGAACCAACGAACCAACGAACCAACGAACCAACGAACCAACGAACCAACGAACCAACGAATCAACGATCCAACGAACCAACGAACCAACGAACCAACGAACAACGAACCAACGATCCAACGAACCAACGAACCAACGAACCAACGAACCAACGAACCAACGAACCAACGAACCAACGAACCAACGAACCAACGAACCAACGAACCAACGAACCAACGAACCAACGAACAAAGAAAGAAAGAAACAAAGAAACAAACGAACCAACGAACCAACGAGCCAACGAACCAACGAACCAACGAACCAACGAACCAACGATCCAACGAACCAACGAACCAACGAACCAACGAACCAACGAACCAACGAACCAACGAACCAACGAATCAACGAACCAACGAACCAACGAACCAACGAACCAACGAACCAACGAACCAACGATCCAACGAACCAACGAACCAACGAACCAACGAACCAACGAACCAACGAACCAACGAACCAGCGAACAAACGAACAAACGAACAAAGAAAGAAAGAAACAAACAAACAAACGAACCAACGAACAAACGAACCAGCGAACCAACGAACAAACGAACAAACGAACCAACGAACAAACGAACCAGCGAACAAACGAACAAAGAAAGAAAGAAACAAAGAAACAAACGAACCAACGAACCAACGAACCAACGAACCAACGAACCAACGAACCAACGAACCAACGAACCAACGAACCAACGAACCAACGAACCAACGAACAAAGAAAGAAAGAAACAAAGAAACAAACGAACCAACGAACCAACGAGCCAACGAACCAACGAACCAACGAACCAACGAACCAACGATCCAACGAACCAACGAACCAACGAACCAACGAACCAACGAACCAACGAACCAACGAACCAACGAATCAACGAACCAACGAACCAACGAACCAACGAACCAACGAACCAACGAACCAACGATCCAACGAACCAACGAACCAACGAACCAACGAACCAACGAACCAACGAACCAACGAACCAGCGAACAAACGAACAAACGAACAAAGAAAGAAAGAAACAAACAAACAAACGAACCAACGAACAAACGAACCAGCGAACCAACGAACCAACGAACCAACGAACCAACGAACCAACGAACCAACGAACCAACGAACCAACGAACCAACGAACCAACGAACCAACGAACCAACGAATCAACGAACCAACGAACCAACGAACCAACGAACCAACGAACCAACGAACCAACGATCCAACGAACCAACGAACCAACGAACCAACGAACCAACGAACCAACGAACCAACGAACCAGCGAACAAACGAACAAACGAACAAAGAAAGAAAGAAAGAAACAAACAAACGAACCAACGAACAAACGAACCAGCGAACCAACGAACAAACGAACAAACGAACCAACGAACAAACGAACCAGCGAACAAACGAACAAAGAAAGAAAGAAACAAAGAAACAAACGAACCAACGAACCAACGAACCAACGAACCAACGAACCAACGAACCAACGAACCAACGAACCAACGAACCAACGAACCAACGAACCAACGAACAAAGAAAGAAAGAAACAAAGAAACAAACGAACCAACGAACCAACGAGCCAACGAACCAACGAACCAACGAACCAACGAACCAACGATCCAACGAACCAACGAACCAACGAACCAACGAACCAACGAACCAACGAACCAACGAACCAACGAATCAACGAACCAACGAACCAACGAACCAACGAACCAACGAACCAACGAACCAACGATCCAACGAACCAACGAACCAACGAACCAACGAACCAACGAACCAACGAACCAACGAACCAGCGAACAAACGAACAAACGAACAAAGAAAGAAAGAAACAAACAAACAAACGAACCAACGAACAAACGAACCAGCGAACCAACGAACCAACGAACCAACGAACCAACGAACCAACGAACCAACGAACCAACGAACCAACGAACCAACGAACCAACGAACCAACGAACCAACGAACCAACGAACCAACGAACCAACGAACCAACGAACCAACGAACCAACGAACCAACGAACGAACGAACGAACGAACCAACGAACCAACGAACCAACGAACCAACGAACAAACGAACAAACGAACAAACGAACAAAGAAAGAAAGAAACAAAGAAACAAACGAACCAACGAACAAACGAACCAGCGAACAAACGAACAAACGAACAAACGAACAACCGAACAAACAATCCAACGAACCAACGAACCAACGAACAAACGAACAAACGAACAAAGAAAGAAAGAAACAAAGAAACAAACGAACCAACGAACCAACGAACCAACGAACCAACGAACCAACGAACCAACGAACCAACGAACAAACGAACAAACGAACAAACGAACAAACGAACAAACGAACAAACGAACAAACGAACAAAGAAAGAAAGAAACAAAGAAACAAACGAACCAACGAACAAACGAACCAGCCAACCAACGAACCAACGAACCAACGAACCAACGAACCAACGAACCAACGAACCAACGAACCAACGAACCAACGAACCAACGAACCAACGAACCAACGAACCAACGAACCAACGAACCAACGAACCAACGAACCAACGAACCAACGAACCAACGAACCAACGAACCAACGAACCAACGAACCAACGAACCAACGAACCAACGAACCAACGAACCAACCAACCAACGAACCAACGAACCAACGACCCAACGACCCAACGAACCAACGAACCAACGAACCAGCGAACCAACGAACCAAGGAACCAACGAACAAACGAACAAAGAAAGAAAGAAACAAAGAAACAAACGAACCAACGAACAATCGAACCAGCGAACAAACGAACAAACGAACAAACGAACAACCGAACAAACAATCCAACGAACCAACGAACCAACGAACAAACGAACAAACGAACAAAGAAAGAAAGAAACAAAGAAACAAACGAAACAACGAACCAACGAACCAACGAACCAGCGAACCAACGAACCAACGAACCAACGAACCAACGAACCAACGAACCAACGAACCAGCGAACAAACGAACAAACGAGCAAACGAACAAACGAACAAACGAACAAACGAACAAACGAACAAAGAAAGAAAGAAACAAAGAAACAAACGAACCAACGAACCAACGAACCAACGAACCAACGAACGAACGAACGAACGAACCAACGAACCAACGAACCAACGAACCAACGAACCAACGAACAAACGCACCAACGAACAAACGAACAAACGAACAAAGAAAGAAAGAAACAATGAAACAAACGAACCAACGAACCAACGAACCAACGAACCAACGAACCAACGAACCAACGAACCAACGAACCAACGAGCCAACGAACCAACGAACCAACGAACCAACGAACCAACGAACCAACGAACCAACGAACCAACGAACCAACGAACCAACGAACCAACGAACCAACGAACCAACGAACCAACGAACCAACGAACCAACGAGCCAACGAACCAACGAACCAACGAACCAACGAACCAACGAACCAACGAACCAACGAACCAACGAACCAACGAACCAGCGAACAAACGAAGAAACGAGCAAACGAACAAACGAACAAACGAGCAAACGAACAAACGAACCAACGAACGAACGAACCAACGAATCAACGAACCAACGTACCAACGAACCATCGAACCAACGAACCAACGAACCAACGATCCAACGAACCAGCGAACAAACGAACAAAGAAAGAAAGAAACAAAGAAACAAACGAACCAACGAACCAACGAACCAACGAACCAACGAACCAACGAACCAACGAACCAACGAACCAGCGAACAAACGAAGAAACGAGCAAACGAACAAACGAACAAACGAGCAAACGAACAAAGAAAGAAAGAAAGAAACAAAGAAACAAACGAACCAACGAACCAACGATTCAACGAACCAACGAACCAACGAACCAACGAACCAACGAACCAACGAACCAACGAACCAACGAACAAACGAACAAACGAACAAACGAACAAAGAAAGAAACAAAGAAACAAAGAAACAAACGAACCAACGAACCATCGAACCAACGAACAAAGAAAGAAAGAAACAAAGAAACAAACGAACCAACGAACCAACGAGCCAACGAACCAACGAACCAACGAACCAACGAACCAACGATCCAACGAAACAACGAACCAACGAAACAATGAACCAACGAACCAACGAACGAACGAACCAACGAATCAACGAACCAACGAACCAACGAACCAACGAACCAACGAACCAACGAACCAACGATCCAACGAACCAACGAACCAACGAACCAACGAACCAACGAACCAACGAACCAACGAACCAGCGAACAAACGAACAAACGAACAAACGAACAAACGAACAAAGAAAGAAACAAACAAAGAACAAACGAACCAACGAACCGACGAACAAACGAACCAACGAACCAACGAACCAACGAACAACGAACAGACGAACAAACGAACCAACGAACCAACGAACCAACGAACCAACGAACCAACGAACAACGAACCAACGAACCAGCGAACAAACGAACAAACGAACAAACGAACAAACGAACAAACGAACAAACGAACAAACGAACAAACGAACAAACGAACAAACGAACAAACGAACAAACGAACAAACGAACAAACGAACAAACGAACAAACGAACAAACGAACAAACGAACAAACGAACAAACGAACAAACGAACAAACGAACAAACGAACAAACGAACAAACGAACAAACGAACAAACGAACAAACGAACAAACGAACAAACGAACAAACGAACAAACGAACAATCGAACAAACGAACAAACGAACAAACGAACAAACGAACAAACGAACAAACGAACCAACGAACAAACGAACAAACGAACAAACGAACAAACGAACAAATGAACCAACGAACAAACGAACAAACGAACAAACGAACAAACGAACCAACGAACAAACGAACCAACGAACCAACGAACCAACGAACCAACGAACCAACGAACCAACGAACCAACGAACAAACGAACAAAAGAACAAATGAACCAACGAACCAACGAACCAACGAACCAACGAACAAACGAACCAACGAACCAACGAACCAACGAACCAACGAACCAACGAACCAACGAACCAACGAACCAACGAACCAACGAACAAACGAACCAACGAACAAACGAACAAAAGAACAAATGAACAAACGAACAAACGAACAAAGTGACAAAGAAACAATAGAACCAACGAAACAACGAAACAACGAAGCAACGAAGCAACGAAACAACGAAACAACGAAACAACGAAACAACGAAACAACGAAACAACGAAACAACGAACCAACGAACCAACGAACCAACGAACCAACGAACCAACGAACCAACGAACCAACGAACCAACGAACCAACGAACCAACGAACCAACGAACCAACGAACCAACGAACCAACGAACCAAAGAACCAACGAACCAACGAACCAACGAACCAACGAACCAACGAAACAACGAACCAACGAACCAACGAACCAAAGAACCAACGAACAAACGAACAAACGAACAAACGAACAAACGAACAAAGTGACAAAGAAACAAAAGAACCAACGAAACAACGAAACAACGAAACAACGAAACAACGAAACAACGAAACAACGAAACAACGAAACAACGAAACAACGAAACAACGAAACAACGAAACAACGAAACAACGAAACAACGAAACAACGAAACAACGAAACAACGAAACAACGAACCAACGAACCAACGAACCAACGAACCAACGAACCAACGAACCAACGAACCAACGAACCAACGAACCAAAGAACCAACGAACCAACGAACCAACGAACCAACGAACCAACGAAACAACGAACCAACGAACCAACGAACCAAAGAACGAACGAACAAACGAACAAACGAACAAACGAACAAACGAACAAACGAACAAACGAACAATCGAACAAACGAACAAACGAACAAACGAACAAACGAACAAACGAACAAACGAACAAACGAACCAACGAACAAACGAACAAACGAACAAACGAACAAACGAACAAACGAACAAACGAACAAACGAACAAACGAACAAACGAACAAACGAACAAACGAACAAACGAACAAACGAACCAACGAACAAACGAACAAACGAACAAACGAACAAACGAACAAACGAACAAATGAACCAACGAACAAACGAACAAACGAACAAACGAACAAACGAACCAACGAACCAACGAACCAACGAACCAACGAACCAACGAACAAACGAACAAAAGAACAAATGAACCAACGAACCAACGAACCAACGAACCAACGAACCAACGAACCAACGAACCAACGAACCAACGAACCAACGAACCAACGAACCAACGAACCAACGAACAAACGAACCAACGAACAAACGAACAAAAGAACAAATGAACAAACGAACAAACGAACAAAGTGACAAAGAAACAATAGAACCAACGAAACAACGAAACAACGAAGCAACGAAGCAACGAAACAACGAAACAACGAAACAACGAAACAACGAAACAACGAAACAACGAAACAACGAACCAACGAACCAACGAACCAACGAACCAACGAACCAACGAACCAACGAACCAACGAACCAACGAACCAACGAACCAACGAACCAACGAACCAACGAACCAAAGAACCAACGAACCAACGAACCAACGAACCAACGAACCAACGAAACAACGAACCAACGAACCAACGAACCAAAGAACCAACGAACAAACGAACAAACGAACAAACGAACAAACGAACAAAGTGACAAAGAAACAAAAGAACCAACGAAACAACGAAACAACGAAACAACGAAACAACGAAACAACGAAACAACGAAACAACGAAACAACGAAACAACGAAACAACGAAACAACGAAACAACGAAACAACGAAACAACGAAACAACGAAACAACGAAACAACGAAACAACGAAACAACGAAACAACGAAACAACGAAACAACGAAACAACGAAACAACGAAACAACGAAACAACGAAACAACGAAACAACGAAACAACGAAACAACGAAACAACGAAACAACGAAACAACGAAACAACGAAACAACGAAACAACGAAACAACGAAACAACGAAACAACGAAACAACGAAACAACGAAACAACGAAACAACGAACCAACGAACCAACGAACCAACGAACAATCGAACAAACGAACAAACGAACCAACGAACAAACGAACAAACGAACAAACGAACAAACGAACAAACGAACCAACGAACAAACGAACAAACGAACAAACGAACCAACGAACAAACGAACCAACGAACCAACGAACCAACGAACCAACGAACCAACGAACCAACGAACCAACGAACCAACGAACCAACGAACCAACGAATAAACGAACCAACGAACCAACGAACCAACGAACAAACGAACCAACGAACAAACGAACAAAAGAACAAGTGAACAAACGAACAAACGAACAAAGTGACAAAGAAACAAACGAACAAACGAACAAAGTGACAAAGAAACAAAAGAACCAACGAAACAACGAAACAACGAACAACGAACAACGAAGCACGAAACAACGAAACAACGAAACTACGAAACAACGAAACAACGAAACAACGAAACAACGAAACAACGAACCAACGAACCAACGAACCAACGAACCAACGAACCAACGAACCAACGAACCAACGAACCAACGAACCAACGAACCAACGAACCAACGAACCAACGAACCAAAGAACCAACGAACCAACGAACCAACGAACCAACGAACCAACGAACCAACCGAACCAACGAAACAACGAACCAACGAACAAACGAACAAACGAACAAAGTGACAAAGAAACAAAAGAACCAACGAAACAACGAAACAACGAAACAACGAAACAACGAAACAACGAAACAACGAAACAACGAAACAACGAAACAACGAAACAACGAAACAACGAAACAACGAAACAACGAAACAACGAAACAACGAAACAACGAAACAACGAAACAACGAAACAACGAAACAACGAAACAACGAAACAACGAAACAACGAAACAACGAAACAACGAAACAACGAAACAACGAAACAACGAAACAACGAAACAACGAAACAACGAAACAACGAAACAACGAAACAACGAAACAACGAAAAAACGAAACAACGAAACAACGAAACAACGAAACAACGAAACAACGAAACAACGAAACAACGAAACAACGAAACAACGAAACAACGTAACATCGAAACAACGAAACAACGAAACAACGAAGCAACGAAGCAACGAAACAACGAAACAACGAAACAACGAAACAACGAAACAACGAAACAACGAAACAACGAAACAACGAAACAACGAAACAACGAAACAACGAAACAACGAAACAACGAAACAACGAAGCAACGAAGCAACGAAGCAACGAAGCAACGAAACAACGAAACAACGAAACAACGAAACAACGAAACAACGAAACAACGAAACAACGAAACAACGAAACAACGAAACAACGAAACAACGAAACAACGAAACAACGAAACAACGAAACAACGTAACAACGAAACAACGAAACAACGAAACAACGAAACAACGAAACAACGAAACAACGAAACAACGAAACAACGAAACAACGAAACAACGAAACAACGAAAACAACGAAACAACGAAACAACGAAACAACGAAACAACGAAACAACGAAACAACGAAACAACGAAACAACGAAACAACGAAACAACGAAACAACGAAACAACGAAACAACGAAACAACGAAACAACGAAACAACGAAACAACGAAACAACGAAACAACGAAACAACGAAACAACGAAACAACGAAACAACGAAACAACGAAACAACGAAACAACGAAACAACGAAACAACGAAACAACGAAACAACGAAACAACGAAACAACGAAACAACGAAACAACGAAACAACGAAACAACGAAACAACGAACCAACGAACCAACGAACCAACGAACCAACGAACCAACGAACCAACGAACCAACGAACCAACGAAACAACGAAACAACGAAACAACGAAACAAACGAAACCACCCGACGAACCGACGAACAAACGAACAAACGAACAAACGAACAAACGAACAAACGAACAAACGAACAACGAACCAACGAACCAACGAACAAACGAACAAACGAACAAACGAACAAACGAACAAACGAACAAACGAACAAACGAACAAACGAACAAACGAACAAACGAACAAACGAACAAACGAACAAACGAACAAACGAACAAACGAACAAACGAACAAACGAACAAACGAACAAACGAACAAACGAACAAACGAACAAACGAACAAACGAACAAACGAACAAACGAACAAACGAACAAACGAACAAACGAACAAACGAACAAACGAACAAACGAACAAACGAACAAACGAACAAACGAACAAACGAACAAACGAACAAACGAACAAACGAACAAACGAACAAACGAACAAACGAACAAACGAACAAACGAACAAACGAACAAACGAACAAACGAACAAACGAACAAACGAACAAACGAACAAACGAACAAACGAACAAACGAACAAAAGAACCAACGAACCAACGAACCAACGAACAAACGAACCAACGAACCAACGAACCAACGAACCAACGAACCAACGAACCAACGAACCAACGAACCAACGAACCAACGAACCAACGAACCAACGAACCAACGAACCAACGAACAAACGAACAAAAGAACAAATGAACAAACGAACAAACGAACCAACGAACAAACGAACAAAAGAACAAATGAACAAACGAACAAACGAACAAAGTGACAAAGAAACAAAAGAACCAACGAAACAACGAAACAACGAAACAACGAAACAACGAAGCAACGAAACAACGAAACAACCAAACAACGAAACAACGAAACAACGAAACAACGAAACAACGAAACAACGAAACAACGAAACAACGAAACAAGGAACCAACGAACCAACGAACCAAAGAACCAACGAACAAACGAACAAACGAACAAACGAACAAACGAACAAACGAACAACGAACAAACGAACAAACGAACAAACGAACAAACGAACAAAGTGACAAAGAAACAAAAGAACCAACGAAACAACGAAACAACGAAACAACGAAACAACGAAACAACGAAACAACGAAACAACGAAACAACGAAACAACGAAACAACGAAACAACGAAACAACGAAACAACGAAACAACGAAACAACGAAACAACGAAACAACGAAACAACGAAACAACGAAACAACGAAACAACGAAACAACGAAACAACGAAACAACGAAACGACGAAACAACGAAACAACGAAACAACGAAACAACGAACCAACGAACCAACGAACCAAAGAACCAACGAACCAACGAACCAACGAACCAACGAACCAACGAAACAACGAACCAACGAACCAACGAACCAAAGAACCAACGAACAAACGAACAAACGAACAAACGAACAAACGAACAAAGTGACAAAGAAACAAAAGAACCAACGAAACAACGAAACAACGAAACAACGAAACAACGAAACAACGAAACAACGAAACAACGAAACAACGAAACAACGAAACAACGAAACAACGAAACAACGAAACAACGAAACAACGAAACAACGAAACAACGAAACAACGAAACAACGAAACAACGAAACAACGAACCAACGAACCAACGAACCAACGAACCAACGAACCAACGAACCAACGAACCAACGAACCAACGAACCAACGAACCAAACGAACAAACGAACAAACGAACAAACGAACAAACGAACAAACGAACAAAGGAACAAAGGAACAAAGGAACAAACGAACAAACGAACAAACGAACAAACGAACAAACGAACAAACGAACAAACGAACAAACGAACAAACGAACAAACGAACAAACGAACAAACGAACCAACGAACAAACGAACAAACGAACAAACGAACAAACGAACAAACGAACAAACGAACAAACGAACAAACGAACAAACGAACAAACGAACAAACGAACAAACGAACAAACGAACCAACGAACAAACGAACAAACGAACAAACGAACAAATGAACCAACGAACAAACGAACAAACGAACAAACGAACAAACGAACCAACGAACAAACGAACCAACGAACCAACGAACCAACGAACCAACGAACCAACGAACCAACGAACAAACGAACAAAAGAACAAATGAACCAACGAACCAACGAACCAACGAACCAACGAACCAACGAACAAACGAACCAACGAACCAACGAACCAACGAACCAACGAACCAACGAACCAACGAACCAACGAACAAACGAACCAACGAACAAACGAACAAAAGAACAAATGAACAAACGAACAAACGAACAAAGTGACAAAGAAACAATAGAACCAACGAAACAACGAAACAACGAAACAACGAAGCAACGAAGCAACGAAACAACGAAACAACGAAACAACGAAACAACGAAACAACGAAACAACGAACCAACGAACCAACGAACCAACGAACCAACGAACCAACGAACCAACGAACCAACGAACCAACGAACCAACGAACCAACGAACCAACGAACCAACGAACCAAAGAACCAACGAACCAACGAACCAACGAACCAACGAACCAACGAAACAACGAACCAACGAACCAACGAACCAAAGAACCAACGAACAAACGAACAAACGAACAAACGAACAAACGAACAAAGTGACAAAGAAACAAAAGAACCAACGAAACAACGAAACAACGAAACAACGAAACAACGAAACAACGAAACAACGAAACAACGAAACAACGAAACAACGAAACAACGAAACAACGAAACAACGAAACAACGAAACAACGAAACAACGAAACAACGAAACAACGAAACAACGAAACAACGAAACAACGAAACAACGAAAAAACGAAACAACGAAACAACGAAACAACGAAACAACGAAACAACGAAACAACGAAACAACGAAACAACGAACCAACGAACCAACGAACCAACGAACAATCGAACAAACGAACAAACGAACCAACGAACAAACGAACAAACGAACAAACGAACAAACGAACAAACGAACCAACGAACAAACGAACAAACGAACAAACGAACCAACGAACAAACGAACCAACGAACAAACGAACAAATGAACCAACGAACCAACGAACAAACGTAAAAACGAGCAAACGATTAAACGAACAAACGAACCAACGAACCAACGAACCAACGAACCAACGAACCAACGAACCAACGAACCAACGAACCAACGAACCAACGAACCAACGAACCAACGAACCAACGAACCAACGAACCAACGAACCAACGAACCAACGAACAAACGAACCAACGAACAAACGAACAAAAGAACAAGTGAACAAACGAACAAACGAACAAAGTGACAAAGAAACAAAAGAACCAACGAAACAACGAAACAACGAAGCAACGAAGCAACGAAACAACGAAACAACGAAACAACGAAACAACGAAACAACGAAACAACGAAACAACGAAACAACGAACCAACGAACCAACGAACCAACGAACCAACGAACCAACGAACCAACGAACCAACGAACCAACGAACCAACGAACCAACGAACCAAAGAACCAACGAACCAACGAACCAACGAACCAACGAACCAACGAACCAACGAACCAACGAAACAACGAAAAAACGAAACAACGAAACAACGAAACAACGAAACAACGAAACAACGAAACAACGAAACAACGAAACAACGAAACAACGTAACAACGAAACAACGAAACAACGAAACAACGAAACAACGAACCAACGAACCAACGAACCAACGAACCAACGAACCAACGAACCAACGAACCAACGAACCAACGAACCAACGAACCAACGAACCAACGAACCAACGAACCAACGAACCAAAGAATCAAAGAACCAAAGAACCAACGAACCAACGAACCAACGAACCAACGAACCAACGAAACAACGAACCAAAGAACCAACGAACAAACGAACAAACGAACAAACGAACAAAGTGACAAAGAAACAAAAGAACCAACGAAACAACGATACAACGAAACAACGAAACAACGAAACAACGAAACAACGAAACAACGAAACAACGAAACAACGAAACAACGAAACAACGAAACAACGAAACAACGAAACAACGAAACAACGAAACAACGAAACAACGAAACAACGAAACAACGAAACAACGAAACAACGAAACAACGGAACAAAGAAACAACGAAACAACGAAACAACGAAACAACGAAACAACGAAACAACGTAACAACGAAACAACGAAACAACGAAACAACGAAACAACGAAACAACGAACCTACGAAACAACGAAACAACGAAACAACGAAACAACGAAACAACGAAACAACGAAACAACGAAACAACGAAACAACGAAACAACGAAACAACGAAACAACGAAACAACGAAACAACGAAACAACGAAACAACGAAACAACGAAACAACGAAACAACGAAACAACGAAACAACGAAACAACGAAACAACGAAACAACGAAACAACGAAACAACGAAACAACGAAACAACGAAACAACGAAACAACGAAACAACGAAACAACGAAACAACGAAACAACGAAACAACGAAACAACGAAACAACGAAACAACGAAACAACGAAACAACGAAACAACGAAACAACGAAACAACGAAACAACGAAACAACGAAACAACGAAACAACGAAACAACGAAACAACGAAACAACGAAACAACGAAACAACGAAACAACGAAACAACGAAACAACGAAACAACGAAACAACGAAACAACGAAACAACGAAACAACGAAACAACGAAACAACGAAACAACGAAACAACGAAACAACGAAACAACGAAACAACGAAACAACGAAACAACGAAACAACGAACCAACGAACCAACGAACCAACGAACCAAAGAACAAACGAAACAACGAAACAACGAAACAACGAAACAACGAAACAACGAAACAACGAACAAACGAAACAACGAAACAACGAAACAACGAAACAACGAAACAACGAAACAACGAAACAACGAAGCAACGAAACAACGAAACAACGAAACAACGAAACAACGAAACAACGAAACAACGAAACAACGAAACAACGAAACAACGAAACAACGAAACAACGAAACAACGAAACAACGAAACAACGAAACAACGAAACAACGAAACAACGAAACAACGAAACAACGAAACAACGAAACAACGAAACAACGAAACAACGAAACAACGAAACAACGAAACAACGAAACAACGAAACAACGAAACAACGAAACAACGAACCAACGAACCAACGAACCAAAGAACAAACGAAACAACGAAACAACGAAACAACGAAACAACGAAACAACGAAACAACGAAACAACGAAACAACGAAACAACGAAACAACGAAACAACGAAACAACGAAACAACGAAACAACGAAACAACGAAACAACGAAACAACGAAACAACGAAACAACGAAACAACGAAACAACGAAACAACGAAACAACGAAACAACGAAACAACGAAACAACGAAACAACGAAACAACGAAACAACGAAACAACGAAACAACGAAACAACGAAACAACGAAACAACGAAACAACGAAACAACGAACCAACGAACCAACGAACCAACGAACAGACGAACAAAGAACAAACGAACAAACGAACAAACGAACAAACGAACAAACGAACAAACGAACCAACGAACCAACGAACCAACGAACAAACGAACAAACGAACAAACGAACCAACGAACCAACGAACAAACGAACAAACGAGCAAACGATTAAACGAACAAACGAACCAACGAACCAACGAACCAACGAACCAACGAACCAACGAACCAACGAACCAACGAACCAACGAACCAACGAACCAACGAAACAACGAAACAACGAAACAACGAAACAACGAAACAACGAAACAACGAAACAACGAAACAACGAAACAACGAAACAACGAAACAACGAAACAACGAAACAACGAAACAACGAAACAACGAAACAACGAAACAACGAAACAACGAAACAACGAAACAACGAAACAACGAAACAACGAAACAACGAACCAACGATCCAACGATCCAACGAACCAACGAAACAACGAAACAACGAAACCACGAACCGACGAACCGACGAACCGACGAACCGACGAACCAACGAAGCGACGATGCGACGAACAAACGAACAAACGAACAAACGAACAAACGAACAAACGAACAAACGAACAAACGAACAAACGAACAAACGAACCAACGAAGCGACGAACAAACGAACAAACGAACAAACGAACCAACGAACCAACGAACCAACGAACCAACGAACCAAAGAACCAAAGAACCAACGAACCAACGAACCAACGAACCAACGAACCAACGAAACAACGAACCAAAGAACCAACGAACAAACGAACAAACGAACAAACGAACAAAGTGACAAAGAAACAAAAGAACCAACGAAACAACGATACAACGAAACAACGAAACAACGAAACAACGAAACAACGAAACAACGAAACAACGAAACAACGAAACAACGAAACAACGAAACAACGAAACAACGAAACAACGAAACAACGAAACAACGAAACAACGAAACAACGAAACAACGAAACAACGGAACAACGAAACAACGAAACAACGAAACAACGAAACAACGAACCAACGAACCAACGAACCAACGAACCAACGAACCAACGAACCAACGAACCAACGAACCAACGACCCAACGAACCAACGAACCAACGAACCAACGAACCAACGAAACAACGAAACAACGAAACAACGAAACAACGAAACAACGAAACAACGAACAAACGAAGCAACGAAACAACGAAACAACGAAACAACGAAACAACGAAACAACGAAACAACGAAACAACGAAACAACGAAACAACGAAACAACGAACCAACGAACAAATGAACAAAAGAACCAACGAACCAACGAACCAACGAACCAACGAACCAACGAACCAACGAACCAACGAACCAACGAACCAACGAACCAACGAACCAACGAACCAACGAACAAACGAACAAAAGAACAAATGAAAAAACCAACAAACGAACAAAGTGACAAACGAACAAAGTGACAAAGAAACGAAAGAACCAACGAACAAACGAACAAAGTGACAAAGAAACAAAAGAACCAACGAAACAACGAAACAACGAAACAACGAAACAACGAAACAACGAAACAACGAAACATCGAAACAACGAAACAACGAAACAACGAAACAACGAAACAACGAAACAACGAAACAACGAAACAACGAAACAACGAAACAACGAAACAACGAAACAACGAAACAACGAAACAACGAAACAACGAAACAACGAAACAACGAAACAACGAAACAACGAAACAACGAAACAACGAAACAACGAAACAACGAAACAACGAAACAACGAAACAACGAAACAACGAAACAACGAAACAACGAAACAACGAAACAACGAAACAACGAAACAACGAAACAACGAAACAACGAAACAACGAAACAACGAAACAACGAAACAACGAAACAACGAAACAACGAAACAACGAAACAACGAAACAACGAAACAACGAAACAACGAAACAACGAAACAACGAAACAACGAAACAACGAAACAACGAAACAACGAAACAACGAAACAACGAAACAACGAAACAACGAAACAACGAAACAACGAAACAACGAAACAACGAAACAACGAAACAACGAAACAACGAAACAACGAAACAACGAAACAACGAAACAACGAAACAACGAAACAACGAAACAACGAAACAACGAAACAACGAAACAACGAAACAACGAAACAACGAAACAACGAAACAACGAAACAACGAAACAACGAAACAACGAAACAACGAAACAACGAAACAACGAAACAACGAAACAACGAAACAACGAAACAACGAAACAACGAAACAACGAAACAACGAAACAACGAAACAACGAAACAACGAAACAACGAAACAACGAAACAACGAAACAACGAAACAACGCAACAACGAAACAACGAAACAACGAAACAACGAAACAACGAAACAACGAACAAACGAAACTACGAACAAACGAAGCAACGAAACAACGAAACAACGAAACAACGAAACAACGAAACAACGAAACAACGAAACAACGAAACAACGAAACAACGAAACAACGAAACAACGAAACAACGAAACAACGAAACAACGAAACAACGAAACAACGAAACAACGAAAAAACGAAACAACGAAACAACGAAACAACGAAACAACGAAACAACGAAACAACGAAACAACGAAACAACGAAACAACGAACCAACGAACCAACGAACCAACGAACAATCGAACAAACGAACAAACGAACCAACGAACAAACGAACAAACGAACAAACGAACAAACGAACAAACGAACCAACGAACAAACGAACAAACGAACAAACGAACCAACGAACAAACGAACCAACGAACCAACGAACCAACGAACCAACGAACCAACGAACCAACGAACCAACGAACCAACGAACCAACGAACCAACGAACCAACGAACCAACGAATAAACGAACCAACGAACCAACGAACCAACGAACAAACGAACCAACGAACAAACGAACCAACGAACAAACGAACAAAAGAACAAGTGAACAAACGAACAAACGAACAAAGTGACAAAGAAACAAACGAACAAACGAACAAAGTGACAAAGAAACAAAAGAACCAACGAAACAACGAAACAACGAAGCAACGAAGCAACGAAACAACGAAACAACGAAACTACGAAACAACGAAACAACGAAACAACGAAACAACGAAACAACGAACCAACGAACCAACGAACCAACGAACCAACGAACCAACGAACCAACGAACCAACGAACCAACGAACCAACGAACCAACGAACCAACGAACCAACGAACCAAAGAACCAACGAACCAACGAACAAACGAACAAACGAACAAACGAACCAACGAACAAACGAACCAACGAACAAACGAACAAAGGAACCAACGAACAAACGAACAAACGTACAAACGAGCAAACGAACAAACGAACCAACGAACCAACGAACCAACGAACCAACGAACCAACGAACCAACGAACCAACGAACCAACGAACCAACGAACCAACGAACCAACGAACCAACGAACCAACGAACCAACGAACCAACGAACCAACGAACCAACGAACCAACGAACCAACGAACCAACGAACCAACGAACCAACGAACCAACGAACCAACGAACCAACGAACCAACGAACAAACGAACAAAAGAACCAACGAACCAACGAACCAACGAACAAACGAACCAACGAACCAACGAACCAACGAACCAACGAACCAACGAACCAACGAACCAACGAACCAACGAACCAACGAACCAACGAACCAACGAACCAACGAACCAACGAACCAACGAACAAACGAACCAACGAACAAACGAACAAAAGAACAAATGAACAAACGAACAAACGAACAAAGTGACAAAGAAACAAAAGAACCAACGAAACAACGAAACAACGAAACAACGAAACAACGAAGCAACGAAACAACGAAACAACCAAACAACGAAACAACGAAACAACGAAACAACGAAACAACGAAACAACGAAACAACGAAACAACGAAACAAGGAACCAACGAACCAACGAACCAAAGAACCAACGAACAAACGAACAAACGAACAAACGAACAAACGAACAAACGAACAAACGAACAACGAACAAACGAACAAACGAACAAACGAACAAACGAACAAAGTGACAAAGAAACAAAAGAACCAACGAAACAACGAAACAACGAAACAACGAAACAACGAAACAACGAAACAACGAAACAACGAAACAACGAAACAACGAAACAACGAAACAACGAAACAACGAAACAACGAAACAACGAAACAACGAAACAACGAAACAACGAAACAACGAAACAACGAAACAACGAAACAACGAAACAACGAAACAACGAAACAACGAAACAACGAAACAACGAAACAACGAAACAACGAAACAACGAAACAACGAAACAACGAAACAACGAAACGACGAAACAACGAAACAACGAAACAACGAAACAACGAACCAACGAACCAACGAACCAAAGAACCAACGAACCAACGAACCAACGAACCAACGAACCAACGAAACAACGAACCAACGAACCAACGAACCAAAGAACCAACGAACAAACGAACAAACGAACAAACGAACAAACGAACAAAGTGACAAAGAAACAAAAGAACCAACGAAACAACGAAACAACGAAACAACGAAACAACGAAACAACGAAACAACGAAACAACGAAACAACGAAACAACGAAACAATGAAACAACGAAACAACGAAACAACGAAACAACGAAACAACGAAACAACGAAACAACGAAACAACGAAACAACGAAACAACGAAACAACGAAACAACGAAACAACGAAACAACGAAACAACGAACCAACGATCCAACGATCCAACGAACCAACGAAACAACGAAACCACGAACCGACGAACCGACGAACCGACGAACCGACGATGCGACGAACAAACGAACAAACGAACAAACGAACAAACGAACAAACGAACAAACGAACAAACGAACAAACGAACAAACGAACAAACGAACCAACGAAGCGACGAACCAACGAACCAACGAACCAACGAAGCGACGAACAAACGAACAAACGAACCAACGAACAAACGAACAAACGAACAAACGAACAAACGAACAAACGAACAAATGAACCAACGAACAAACGAACAAACGAACAAACGAACAAACGAACCAACGAACAAACGAACCAACGAACCAACGAACCAACGAACCAACGAACCAACGAACCAACGAACCAACGAACCAACGAACCAACGAACCAACGAACAAACGAACAAAAGAACAAATGAACCAACGAACCAACGAACCAACGAACCAACGAACCAACGAACCAACGAACCAACGAACAAACGAACCAACGAACCAACGAACCAACGAACCAACGAACCAACGAACCAACGAACCAACGAACAAACGAACCAACGAACAAACGAACAAAAGAACAAATGAACAAACGAACAAACGAACAAAGTGACAAAGAAACAATAGATCCAACGAAACAACGAAACAACGAAACAACGAAACAACGAAACAACGAAACAACGAAACAACGAAACAACGAAACAACGAAACAACGAAACAACGAAACAACGAAACAACGAAACAACGAAACAACGAAACAACGAAACAACGAAACAACGAAACAACGAAACAACGAAACAACGAAACAACGAAACAACGAAACAACGAAACAACGAAACAACGAAACAACGAAACAACGAAACAACGAAACAACGAAACAACGAAACAACGAAACAACGAAACAACGAAACAACGAAACAACGAAACAACGAAACAACGAACCAACGAACCAACGAACCAACGAACCAAAGAACAAACGAAACAACGAAACAACGAAACAACGAAACAACGAAACAACGAAACAACGAAACAACGAACAAACGAAACAACGAAACAACGAAACAACGAAACAACGAAACAACGAAACAACGAAACAACGAAGCAACGAAACAACGAAACAACGAAACAACGAAACAACGAAACAACGAAACAACGAAACAACGAAACAACGAAACAACGAAACAACGAAACAACGAAACAACGAAACAACGAAACAACGAAACAACGAAACAACGAAACAACGAAACAACGAAACAACGAAACAACGAAACAACGAAACAACGAAACAACGAAACAACGAAACAACGAAACAACGAAACAACGAAACAACGAAACAACGAAACAACGAAACAACGAAACAACGAACCAACGAACCAACGAACCAAAGAACAAACGAAACAACGAAACAACGAAACAACGAAACAACGAAACAACGAAACAACGAAACAACGAAACAACGAAACAACGAAACAACGAAACAACGAAACAACGAAACAACGAAACAACGAAACAACGAA
>NW_027486507.1:5000-7500 GCF_050908995.1 Andrena cerasifolii | reverse complement strand
TGATGGTCTGACTGACCGACTGACCGACCGACCGACCGACCGACCGACCGACCGACCGCCCGACCGAACGACCGACCGACCGACCGACGGACTGACTGACCGACTGACCGACCAACTGACCGACTGACCGACTGACGGTCTGACTGACCGACTGACCGACTGACCGACCGACCGACCGACCGACCGACCGACCGACCGACCGACCGACCGACCGACCGACCGACCGACCGACCGACCGACCGACCGACCGACCGACCGACCGACCGACCGACCGACCGAGGGACTGACTGACCGACTGACCGACTGACCGACCGACCGACCGACTGAACGACCGACCGACCGACCGACCGACCGACCGACGGACTGACTGACCGACTGACCGTCTGACCGACCAACTGACCGACTGACCGTCTGACCGAACGACCGACCATCCGACCGACCGACCGACCGACCGACCGACCGACCGACCGACCGACCGACCGACCGACCGAACGACCGACCGTCCGACCGACCGATCGACCGACCGACCGACCGACCGACCGACCGTCTGACCGAACGACCGACCATCCGACCGACCGACCGACCGACCGACCGACCGACCGACCGACGGACTGACTGACCGACTGACCGACTGACCGACCAACTGACCGACCGAGGGACTGACTGACCGACTGAACGACTGACCGACCGACCGAACGACCGACCGACCGACCGACCGACCGACCGACGGACTTACTGACCGACTGACCGACTGACCGACCAACTGACCGACTGACCGACTGATGGTCTGACTGACCGACTGACCGACCGACCGACCGACCGACCGACCGACCGACCGCCCGACCGAACGACCGACCGACCGACCGACGGACTGACTGACCGACTGACCGACCAACTGACCGACTGACCGACTGACGGTCTGACTGACCGACTGACCGACTGACCGACCGACCGACCGACCGACCGACCGACCGACCGACCGACCGACCGACCGACCGACCGACCGACCGACCGACCGACCGACCGACCGACCGACCGACCGACCGACCGAGGGACTGACTGACCGACTGACCGACTGACCGACCGACCGACCGACTGAACGACCGACCGACCGACCGACCGACCGACCGACGGACTGACTGACCGACTGACCGTCTGACCGACCAACTGACCGACTGACCGTCTGACCGAACGACCGACCATCCGACCGACCGACCGACCGACCGACCGACCGACCGACCGACCGACCGACCGACCGACCGACCGACCGACCGACCGACCGACCGACCGACCGACCGACCGACCGAACGACCGACCGACGGACCGACCGACCGACCGACCGACCGACCGACTGACCGACTGACCGACGGACCGACCGACCAACCGACAGACCGACCGCCCGACCGAACCACCGAACGACCGACCGACCGACCGACGGACTGACTGACCGACTGACCGACCAACTGACCGACTGACCGACTGACGGTCTGACTGACCGACTGACTGACTGACCGACCGACCGACCGAACGACCGACCGACCGACCGACCGACCGACGGACGGACTGACTGACCGACCGACCGAACGACCGACCGTCCGACCGACCGATCGACCGACCGACCGACCGACCGACCGACCGTCTGACCGAACGACCGACCATCCGACCGACCGACCGACCGACCGACCGACCGACCGACCGACCGAACGACCGACCGACGGACCGACCGACCGACCGACCGACGGACCGACCGACCGACCGACCGACCGACCGACCGACCGACCGACCGACTGACCGACGGACCGACCGACCAACCGACCGACCGACCGCCCGACCGAACGACCGACCGACCGACCGACGGACTGAGTGACCGAATGACCGACCAACTGCCCGACTGACCGACTGACGGTCTGACTGACCGACTGACCGACTGACCGACCGACCGACCGACCGACCGACCGACCGACCGACCGACCGACCGACCGACGGACGGACTGACTGACCGACTGACCGAAAGATCGACCAACTGACCGACTGACCGACTGACCGACGGACCGACTGACCGACGGACCGAACGACTGACCGACTGACCGACCGACCATCCGACCGACCGAACGACCGACCGACCGACCGACCGATCGACCGACCGACCGACCGACCGACCGACCGATCGACCGACCGACCGACCGACAGACGGACTGACTGACCGACTGACCGAAAGATCGACCAACTGACCGACTGACCGACTGACCGACGGACCGACTGACCGACGGACCGACCGACTGACCGACTGACCGACCGAACGACCGACCGACCGACCGACTGACCGACCGACCGACCGACCGACCGACCGACCGACCGACCGACCGACCGACCGACCGACCGACCGACCGACCGACCGACCGACGGACTGACTGACCGACTGACCGACTGACCGACCAACTGACCGACCGAGGGACTGACTGACCGACTGAACGACTGACCGACCGACCGAACGACCGAC
>NW_027486506.1:0-22247 GCF_050908995.1 Andrena cerasifolii | reverse complement strand
CCGTTGTTTCGTTGTTTCGTTGTTTCGTTGTTTCGTTGTTTCGTTGTTTCGTTGTTTCGTTGTTTCGTTGTTTCGTTGTTTCGTTGTTTCGTTGTTTCGTTGTTTCGTTGTTTCGTTGTTTCGTTGTTTCGTTGTTTCGTTGTTTCGTTGTTTCGTTGTTTCGTTGTTTCGTTGTTTCGTTGTTTCGTTGTTTCGTTGTTTCGTTGTTTCGTTGTTTCGTTGTTTCGTTGTTTCGTTGTTTCGTTGTTTCGTTGTTTCGTTGTTTCGTTGTTTCGTTGTTTCGTTGTTTCGTTGTTTCGTTGTTTCGTTGTTTCGTTGTTTCGTTGTTTCGTTGTTTCGTTGTTTCGTTGTTTCGTTGTTTCGTTGTTTCTTTGGTTCGTTTGTTTCTTTGTCTGTTTCTTCGTTTGTTCGTTTGTTCGTTTGTTCGTTTGTTCGTTTGTTCGTTTCTTCGTTTGCTCGTTTGTTCGTTTGTTCGTTGGATCGTTTTGTTCATTTGTTCGTTTGTTCGTTTGTTCGTTTGTTCGTTTGTTCGTTTGTTCGTTTGTTCGTTGGTTCGTTGGTTCGTTGGTTCGTTGGTTCTTTTGTTCGTTTGTTCGTTGGTTCGTTGGTTCGTTGGTTCGTTGGTTCGTTGGTTCGTTGGTTCGTTGTTTCGTTGTTTCGTTGTTTCGTTGTTTCGTTGTTTCGTTGTTTCGTTGTTTCGTTGTTTCGTTGTTTCGTTGTTTCGTTGTTTCGTTGTTTCGTTGTTTCGTTGTTTCGTTGTTTCGTTGTTTCGTTGTTTCGTTGTTTCGTTGTTTCGTTGTTTCGTTGTTTCGTTGTTTCGTTGTTTCGTTGTTTCGTTGTTTCGTTGTTTCGTTGTTTCGTTGTTTCGTTGTTTCGTTGTTTCGTTGTTTCGTTGTTTCGTTGTTTCGTTGTTTCGTTGTTTCGTTGTTTCGTTGTTTCGTTGTTTCGTTGTTTCGTTGTTTCGTTGTTTCGTTGTTTCGTTGTTTCGTTGTTTCGTTGTTTCCTTGTTTCGTTGTTTCGTTGTTTCGTTGTTTCGTTGTTTCGTTGTTTCGTTGTTTCGTTGTTTCGTTGTTTCGTTGTTTCGTTGTTTCGTTGTTTCGTTGTTTCGTTGTTTCGTTGTTTCTTTGGTTCGTTTGTTTCTTTGTCTGTTTCTTCGTTTGTTCGTTTGTTCGTTTGTTCGTTTGTTCGTTTGATCGTTTGTTCGTTTGTTCGTTTGTTCTTTTGTTCGTTTGTTCGTTTCTTCGTTTGCTCGTTTGTTCGTTTGTTCGTTGGATCGTTTTGTTCATTTGTTCGTTTGTTCGTTTGTTCGTTTGTTCGTTTGTTCGTTTGTTCGTTTGTTCGTTGGTTCGTTGGTTCTTTTGTTCGTTTGTTCGTTGGTTTGTTGGTTCGTTGGTTCGTTGGTTCGTTGGTTCGTTGGTTCGTTGGTTCGTTGGTTCGTTGTTTCGTTGTTTCGTTGTTTCGTTGTTTCGTTGTTTCGTTGTTTCGTTGTTTCGTTGTTTCGTTGTTTCGTTGTTTCGTTGTTTCGTTGTTTCGTTGTTTCCTTGTTTCGTTGTTTCGTTGTTTCGTTGTTTCGTTGTTTCGTTGTTTCGTTGTTTCGTTGTTTCGTTGTTTCGTTGTTTCGTTGTTTCGTTGTTTCGTTGTTTCGTTGTTTCGTTGTTTCGTTGTTTCGTTGTTTCGTTGTTTCGTTGTTTCGTTGTTTCGTTGTTTCGCTGTTTCGTTGTTTCGTTGTTTCGTTGTTTCGTTGTTTCGTTGTTTCGTTGTTTCGTTGTTTCGTTGTTTCGTTGTTTCGTTGTTTCGTTGTTTCGTTGTTTCGTTGTTTCGTTGTTTCGTTGTTTCGTTGTTTCGTTGTTTCGTTGTTTCGTTGTTTCGTTGTTTCGTTGTTTCGTTGTTTCGTTGTTTCGTTGTTTCGTTGTTTCGTTGTTTCGTTGTTTCGTTGTTTCGTTGTTTCGTTGTTTCGTTGTTTCGTTGTTTCGTTGTTTCGTTGTTTCGTTGTTTCTTTGGTTCGTTTGTTTCTTTGTCTGTTTCTTCGTTTGTTCGTTTGTTCGTTTGTTCGTTTGTTCGTTTGTTCGTTTGTTCGTTTGTTCGTTTGTTCGTTTGTTCGTTTGTTCGTTTGTTCGTTTGTTCGTTTGTTCTTTTGTTCGTTTGTTCGTTTCTTCGTTTGCTCGTTTGTTCGTTTGTTCGTTGGATCGTTTTGTTCATTTGTTCGTTTGTTCGTTTGTTCGTTTGTTCGTTTGTTCGTTTGTTCGTTTGTTCGTTGGTTCGTTGGTTCGTTGGTTCGTTGGTTCTTTTGTTCGTTTGTTCGTTGGTTCGTTGGTTCGTTGGTTCGTTGGTTCGTTGGTTCGTTGTTTCGTTGTTTCGTTGTTTCGTTGTTTCGTTGTTTCGTTGTTTCGTTGTTTCGTTGTTTCGTTGTTTCGTTGTTTCGTTGTTTCGTTGTTTCGTTGTTTCGTTGTTTCGCTGTTTCGTTGTTTCGTTGTTTCGTTGTTTCGTTGTTTCGTTGTTTCGTTGTTTCGTTGTTTCGTTGTTTCGTTGTTTCGTTGTTTCGTTGTTTCGTTGTTTCGTTGTTTCGTTGTTTCTTTGGTTCGTTTGTTTCTTTGTCTGTTTCTTCGTTTGTTCGTTTGTTCGTTTGTTCGTTTGTTCGTTTGTTCGTTTGTTCGTTTGTTCTTTTGTTCTTTTGTTCGTTTGTTCGTTTGTTCGTTTCTTCGTTTGCTCGTTTGTTCGTTTGTTCGTTGGATCGTTTTGTTCATTTGTTCGTTTGTTCGTTTGTTCGCTTGTTCGTTTGTTCGTTGGCTCGTTGGTTCGTTGGTTCTTTTGTTCGTTTGTTCGTTGGTTCGTTGGTTCGTTGGTTCGTTGGTTCGTTGGTTCGTTGGTTCGTTGGTTCGTTGTTTCGTTGTTTCGTTGTTTCGTTGTTTCGTTGTTTCGTTGTTTCTTTGGTTCGTTTGTTTCTTTGTCTGTTTCTTCGTTTGTTCGTTTGTTCGTTCGTTCGTTTGTTCGTTTGTTCGTTTGTTCTTTTGTTCGTTTGTTCGTTTCTTCGTTTGCTCGTTTGTTCGTTTGTTCGTTGGATCGTTTTGTTCATTTGTTCGTTTGTTCGTTTGTTCGTTTGTTCGTTTGTTCGTTTGTTCGTTTGTTCGTTTGTTCGTTTGTTCGTTGGTTCGTTGGTTCGTTGGTTCTTTTGTTCGTTTGTTCGTTGGTTCGTTGGTTCGTTGGTTCGTTGGTTCGTTGGTTCGTTGGTTCGTTGGTTCGTTGGTTCGTTGGTTCGTTGGTTCGTTGGTTCGTTGGTTCGTTGGTTCGTTGGTTCGTTGGTTCGTTGGTTCGTTGGTTCGTTGGTTCGTTGTTTCGTTGTTTCGTTGTTTCGTTGTTTCGTTGTTTCGTTGTTTCTTTGGTTCGTTTGTTTCTTTGTCTGTTTCTTCGTTTGTTCGTTTGTTCGTTTGTTCGTTTGTTCGTTTGTTCGTTTGTTCTTTTGTTCTTTTGTTCGTTTGTTCGTTTGTTCGTTTCTTCGTTTGCTCGTTTGTTCGTTTGTTCGTTGGATCGTTTTGTTCATTTGTTCGTTTGTTCGTTTGTTCGTTTGTTCGTTTGTTCGTTTGTTCGTTTGTTCGTTTGTTCGTTGGTTCGTTGGTTCGTTGGTTCGTTGGTTCGTTGGTTCTTTTGTTCGTTTGTTCGTTGGTTCGTTGGTTCGGTGGTTCGTTGGTTCGTTGGTTCGTTGGTTCGTTGGTTCGTTGGTTCGTTGGTTCGTTGGTTCGTTGGTTCGTTGGTTCGTTGGTTCGTTGGTTCGTTGGTTCGTTGGTTCGTTGGTTCGTTGGTTCGTTGGTTCGTTGGTTCGTTGGTTCGTTGGTTCGTTGGTTCGTTGGTTCGTTGGTTCGTTGGTTCGTTGCTTCGTTGCTTCGTTGCTTCGTTGCTTCGTTGCTTCGTTGCTTCGTTGCTTCGTTGCTTCGTTGCTTCGTTGCTTCGTTGCTTCGTTGCTTCGTTGCTTCGTTGCTTCGTTGCTTCGTTGCTTCGTTGCTTCGTTGCTTCGTTGCTTCGTTGCTTCGTTGCTTCGTTGTTTCGTTGTTTCGTTGTTTCGTTGTTTCGTTGTTTCGTTGTTTCGTTGTTTCGTTGTTTCGTTGTTTCGTTGTTTCGTTGTTTCGTTGTTTCGTTGTTTCGTTGTTTCGTTGTTTCGTTGTTTCGTTGTTTCGTTGTTTCGTTGTTTCGTTGTTTCGTTGTTTCGTTGTTTCGTTGTTTCGTGGTTTCGTGGTTTCGTTGTTTCGTTGTTTCGTTGTTTCGTTGTTTCGTTGTTTCGTTGTTTCGTTGTTTCGTTGTTTCGTTGTTTCGTTGGTTCGTTGGTTCGTTGGTTCGTTGGTTCGTTGGTTCGTTGCTTCGTTGCTTCGTTGCTTCGTTGCTTCGTTGTTTCGTTGTTACGTTGTTACGTTGTTTCGTTGTTTCGTTGTTTCGTTGTTTCGTTGTTTCGTTGTTTCGTTGTTTCGTTGTTTCGTTGTTTCGTTGTTTCGTTGTTTCGTTGTTTCGTTGTTTCGTTGTTTCGTTGTTTCGTTGTTTCGTTGTTTCGTTGTTTCGTTGTTACGTTGTTTCGTTGTTTCGTTGTTTCGTTGTTTCGTTGTTTCGTTGTTTCGTTGATTCCTTGTTTCGTTGTTTCGTTGTTTCGTTGTTTCGTTGTTTCGTTGTTTCGTTGTTTCGTTGTTTCGTTGTTTCGTTGTTTCGTTGTTTCGTTGTTTCGTTGTTTCGTTGTTTCGTTGTTTCGTTGTTACGTTGTTTTGTTGTTTCGTTGTTTCGTTGATTCCTTGTTTCGTTGTTTCGTTGTTTCGTTGTTTCGTTGTTTCGTTGTTTCGTTGTTTCGTTGTTTCGTTGTTTCGTTGTTTCGTTGTTTCGTTGTTTCGTTGTTTCGTTGTTTCGTTGTTTCGTTGTTTCGTTGTTTCGTTGTTTCGTTGTTTCGTTGTTTCGTTGTTTCGTTGTTTCGTTGTTTCGTTGTTTCGTTGTTTCGTTGTTTCGTTGTTTCGTTGTTTCGTTGTTTCGTTGTTTCGTTGTTTCGTTGTTTCGTTGTTTCGTTGTTTCGTTGTTTCGTTGTTTCGTTGTTTCGTTGTTTCGTTGTTTCGTTGTTTCGTTGTTTCGTTGTTTCGTTGTTTCTTTGGTTCGTTTGTTTCTTTGTCTGATTCTTCGTTTGTTCGTTTGTTCGTTTGTTCGTTTGTTCGTTTGTTCGTTTGTTCGTTTGTTCGTTTGTTCGTTTCTTCGTTTGTTCGTTTGTTCTTTTGTTCGTTTGTTCGTTTCTTCGTTGGTTCGTTGGTTCGTTGGTTCGTTGGTTCGTTGGTTCGTTGGTTCGTTGTTTCGTTGTTTCGTTGTTTCGTTGTTTCGTTGTTTCGTTGTTTCGTTGTTTCGTTGTTTCGTTGTTTCGTTGTTTCGTTGTTTCGTTGTTTCGTTGTTTCTTTGGTTCGTTTGTTTCTTTGTCTGATTCTTCGTTTGTTCGTTTGTTCGTTTGTTCGTTTGTTCGTTTGTTCGTTTGTTCGTTTGTTCGTTTGTTCGTTTCTTCGTTTGTTCGTTTGTTCTTTTGTTCGTTTGTTCGTTTCTTCGTTGGTTCGTTGGTTCGTTGGTTCGTTGGTTCGTTGGTTCGTTGGTTCGTTGGTTCGTTGGTTCGTTGGTTCGTTGGTTCGTTGGTTCGTTGGTTCGTTGGTTCGTTGGTTCGTTGGTTCGTTGGTTCGTTGGTTCGTTGGTTCGTTGGTTCGTTGTTTCGTTGTTTCGTTGTTTCGTTGTTTCGTTGTTTCGTTGTTTCGTTGTTTCGTTGTTTCGTTGTTTCGTTGTTTCGTTGTTTCGTTGTTTCGTTGTTTCGTTGTTTCGTTGTTTCGTTGTTTCGTTGTTTCGTTGTTTCGTTGTTTCGTTGTTTCGTTGTTTCGTTGTTTCGTTGTTTCGTTGTTTCGTTGTTTCGTTGTTTCGTTGTTTCGTTGTTTCGTTGTTTCGTTGTTTCGTTGTTTCGTTGTTTCGTTGTTTCTTTGGTTCGTTTGTTTCTTTGTCTGATTCTTCGTTTGTTCGTTTGTTCGTTTGTTCGTTTGTTCGTTTGTTCGTTTGTTCGTTTGTTCGTTTGTTCGTTTGTTCGTTTGTTCGTTTGTTCGTTTGTTCGTTTGTTCGTTTGTTCGTTTGTTCTTTTGTTCGTTTGTTCGTTTCTTCATTTGTTCGTTTGTTCGTTTGTTCGTTTCTTCGTTAACTCGTTTGTTCGTTTGTTCGTTTGTTCGTTTGTTCGTTTGTTCGTTGGTTCGTTGGTTCGTTGGTTCCTTTGTTCGTTTGTTCGTTGGTTCGTTGGTTCGTTGGTTCGTTGGTTCGTTGGTTCGTTGGTTCGTTGGTTCGTTGGTTCGTTGGTTCGTTGGTTCGTTGGTTCGTTGGTTCGTTGGTTCGTTGGTTCGTTGGTTCGTTGGTTCGTTGGTTCGTTGGTTCGTTGGTTCGTTGGTTCGTTGGTTCGTTGGTTCGTTGGTTCGTTGGTTCGTTGGTTCGTTGGTTCGTTGGTTCGTTGGTTCGTTGGTTCGTTGGTTCGTTGGTTCGTTGGTTCGTTGGTTCGTTGGTTCGTTGGTTCGTTGGTTCGTTGGTTCGTTGGTTCGTTGGTTCGTTGGTTCGTTGGTTCGTTGGTTCGTTGGTTCGTTGGTTCGTTGGTTCGTTGGTTCGTTGGTTCGTTGGTTCGTTGGTTCGTTGGTTCGTTGTTTCGTTGTTTCGTTGTTTCGTTGTTTCGTTGTTTCGTTGTTTCGTTGTTTCGTTGTTTCGTTGTTTCGTTGTTTCGTTGTTTCGTTGTTTCGTTGTTTCGTTGTTTCGTTGTTTCGTTGTTTCGTTGTTTCGTTGTTTCGTTGTTTCGTTGTTTCGTTGTTTCGTTGTTTCGTTGTTTCGTTGTTTCGTTGTTTCGTTGTTTCGTTGTTTCGTTGTTTCGTTGTTTCGTTGTTTCGTTGTTTCGTTGTTTCGTTGTTTCGTTGTTTCGTTGTTTCGTTGTTTCGTTGTTTCGTTGTATCGTTGTTTCGTTGTTTCGTTGTTTCGTTGTTTCGTTGTTTCGTTGTTTCGTTGTTTCGTTGTTTCGTTGTTTCGTTGTTTCGTTGTTTCGTTGTTTCGTTGTTTCGTTGTTTCGTTGTTTCGTTGTTTCGTTGTTTCGTTGTTTCGTTGTTTCTTTGGTTCGTTTGTTTCTTTGTCTGATTCTTCGTTTGTTCGTTTGTTCGTTTGTTCGTTTGTTCGTTTGTTCGTTTGTTCGTTTGTTCGTTTGTTCGTTTGTTCGTTTGTTCGTTTGTTCGTTTGTTCGTTTGTTCGTTTGTTCGTTTGTTCGTTTGTTCTTTTGTTCGTTTGTTCGTTTCTTCATTTGTTCGTTTGTTCGTTTGTTCGTTTCTTCGTTCGTTTGCTCGTTTGTTCGTTTGTTCGTTTGTTCGTTTGTTCGTTTGTTCGTTTGTTCGTTTGTTCGTTTGTTCGTTTGTTCGTTTGTTCGTTTGTTCGTTTGTTCTTTTGTTCGTTTGTTCGTTTCTTCATTTGTTCGTTTGTTCGTTTGTTCGTTTCTTCGTTTGCTCGTTTGTTCGTTTGTTCGTTGGATCGTTTGTTCATTTGTTCGTTTGTTCGTTTGTTCGTTGGTTCGTTGGTTCGTTGGTTCTTTTGTTCGTTTGTTCGTTGGTTCGTTGGTTCGTTGGTTCGTTGGTTCGTTGGTTCGTTGGTTCGTTGGTTCGTTGGTTCGTTGGTTCGTTGGTTCGTTGGTTCGTTGGTTCGTTGGTTCGTTGGTTCGTTGGTTCGTTGGTTCGTTGGTTCGTTGGTTCGTTGGTTCGTTGGTTCGTTGGTTCGTTGGTTCGTTGGTTCGTTGGTTCGTTGTTTCGTTGTTTCGTTGTTTCGTTGTTTCGTTGTTTCGTTGTTTCGTTGTTTCGTTGTTTCGTTGTTTCGTTGTTTCGTTGTTTCGTTGGTTCGTTGTTTCGTTGTTTCGTTGTTTCGTTGTTTCGTTGTTTCGTTGTTTCGTTGTTTCGTTGTTTCGTTGTTTCTTTGGTTCGTTTGTTTCTTTGTCTGATTCTTCGTTTGTTCGTTTGTTCGTTTGTTCGTTTGTTCGTTTGTTCTTTTGTTCGTTTGTTCGTTTCTTCGTTTGTTCGTTTGTTCGTTTGTTCGTTTGTTCGTTTCTTCGTTTGCTCGTTTGTTCGTTTGTTCGTTGGATCGTTTGTTCATTTGTTCGTTTGTTCGTTTGTTCGTTGGTTCGTTGGTTCTTTTGTTCGTTTGTTCGTTGGTTCGTTGGTTCGTTGTTTCGTTGTTTCGTTGTTTCGTTGTTTCGTTGTTTCGTTGTTTCGTTGTTTCGTTGTTTCGTTGTTTCGTTGTTTCGTTGTTTCGTTGTTTCGTTGTTTCGTTGTTTCGTTGTTTCGTTGTTTCGTTGTTTCGTTGTTTCGTTGTTTCGTTGTTCGTTGTTTCGTTGTTTCGTTGTTTCGTTGTTTCGTTGTTTCGTTGTTTCGTTGTTTCGTTGTTTCGTTGTTTCGTTGTTTCGTTGTTTCGTTGTTTCGTTGTTTCGTTGTTTCGTTGTTTCGTTGTTTCGTTGTTTCGTTGTTTCGTTGTTTCGTTGTTTCGTTGTTTCGTTGTTTCGTTGTTTCGTTGTTTCGTTGTTTCGTTGTTTCGTTGTTTCGTTGTTCGTTGTTTCGTTGTTTCGTTGTTTCGTTGTTTCGTTGTTTCGTTGTTTCGTTGTTTCGTTGTTTCGTTGTTTCGTTGTTTCGTTGTTTCGTTGTTTCGTTGTTTCGTTGTTTCGTTGTTTCGTTGTTTCGTTGTTTCGTTGTTTCGTTGTTTCGTTGTTTCGTTGTTTCGTTGTTTCGTTGTTTCGTTGTTTCGTTGTTTCGTTGTTTCGTTGTTTCGTTGTTTCGTTGTTTCGTTGTTTCGTTGTTTCGTTGTTTCGTTGTTTCGTTGTTTCGTTGTTTCGTTGTTTCGTTGTTTCGTTGTTTCGTTGTTTCGTTGTTTCGTTGTTTCGTTGTTTCGTTGTTTCGTTGTTTCGTTGTTTCGTTGTTTCGATGTTTCGTTGTTTCGTTGTTTCGTTGTTTCGTTGTTTCTTTCGTTCGTTTGTTTCTTTGTCTGTTTCTTCGTTTGTTCGTTTGTTCGTTTGTTCGTTTGTTCGTTTGTTCGTTTGTTCGTTTGTTCGTTTGTTCTTTTGTTCGTTTGTTCGTTTCTTCGTTTGCTCGTTTGTTCGTTTGTTCGTTGGTTCGTTGGTTCGTTGGTTCGTTGGTTCTTTTGTTCGTTTGTTCGTTGGTTCGTTGGTTCGTTGGTTCGTTGGTTCGTTGGTTCGTTGGTTCGTTGTTTCGTTGTTTCGTTGTTTCGTTGTTTCGTTGTTTCGTTGTTTCGTTGTTTCGTTGTTTCGTTGTTTCGTTGTTTCGTTGTTTCGTTGTTTCGTTGTTTCGTTGTTTCGTTGTTTCGTTGTTTCGTTGTTTCGTTGTTTCGTTGTTTCGTTGTTTCGTTGTTTCGTTGTTTCGTTGTTTCGTTGTTTCGTTGTTTCGTTGTTTCGTTGTTTCTTTGGTTCGTTTGTTTCTTTGTCTGTTTGTTCGTTTGTTCGTTTGTTCGTTTGTTCGTTTGTTCGTTTGTTCGTTTGTTCGTTTGTTCGTTTGTTCGTTTGTTCGTTTGTTCGTTTGTTCGTTTGTTCGTTTGTTCGTTTGTTCGTTTGTTCTTTTGTTCGTTTGCTCGTTTCTTCGTTTGCTCGTTTGTTCGTTTGTTCGTTGGATCGTTTTGTTCATTTGTTCGTTTGTTCGTTTGTTCGTTTGTTCGTTTGTTCGTTTGTTCGTTTGTTCGTTGGTTCGTTGGTTCGTTGGTTCGTTGGTTCTTTTGTTCGTTTGTTCGTTGGTTCGTTGGTTCGTTGGTTCGTTGGTTCGTTGGTTCGTTGGTTCGTTGGTTCGTTGGTTCGTTGTTTCGTTGTTTCGTTGTTTCGTTGTTTCGTTGTTTCGTTGTTTCGTTGTTTCGTTGTTTCGTTGTTTCGTTGTTTCGTTGTTTCGTTGTTTCGTTGTTTCTTTGTTTCGTTGTTTCGTTGTTTCGTTGTTTCGTTGTTTCGTTGTTTCGTTGTTTCGTTGTTTCGTTGTTTCGTTGTTTCGTTGTTTCGTTGTTTCGTTGTTTCGTTGTTTCGTTGTTTCGTTGTTTCGTTGTTTCGTTGTTTCGTTGTTTCGTTGTTTCGTTGTTTCGTTGTTTCGTTGTTTCGTTGTTTCGTTGTTTCGTTGTTTCGTTGTTTCGTTGTTTCGTTGTTTCGTTGTTTCGTTGTTTCGTTGTTTCGTTGTTTCGTTGTTTCGTTGTTTCGTTGTTTCGTTGTTTCGTTGTTTCGTTGTTTCGTTGTTTCGTTGTTTCGTTGTTTCGTTGTTTCGTTGTTTCGTTGTTTCGTTGTTTCGTTGTTTCGTTGTTTCGTTGTTTCGTTGTTTCGTTGTTTCGTTGTTTCGTTGTTTCGTTGTTTCGTTGTTTCGTTGTTTCGTTGTTTCGTTGTTTCGTTGTTTCGTTGTTTCGTTGTTTCGTTGTTTCGTTGTTTCGTTGTTTCGTTGTTTCGTTGTTTCGTTGTTTCGTTGTTTCGTTGTTTCTTTGGTTCGTTTGTTTCTTTGTCTGTTTCTTCGTTTGTTCGATTGTTCGTTTGTTCGTTTGTTCGTTTGTTCGTTTGTTCGTTTGTTCGTTTGTTCGTTTGTTCGTTTGTTCTTTTGTTCGTTTGTTCGTTTCTTCGTTTCTTCGTTTGCTCGTTTGTTCGTTTGTTCGTTGGATCGTTTTGTTCATTTGTTCGTTTGTTCGTTTGTTCGTTTGTTCGTTTGTTCGTTTGTTCGTTGGTTCGTTGGTTCGTTGGTTCGTTGGTTCTTTTGTTCGTTTGTTCGTTGGTTCGTTGGTTCGTTGGTTCGTTGGTTCGTTGGTTCGTTGGTTCGTTGTTTCGTTGTTTCGTTGTTTCGTTGTTTCGTTGTTTCGTTGTTTCGTTGTTTCTTTGGTTCGTTTGTTTCTTTGTCTGTTTCTTCGTTTGTTCGTTTGTTCGTTTGTTCGTTTGTTCGTTTGTTCGTTTGTTCGTTTGTTCGTTTGTTCGTTTGTTCGTTTGTTCTTTTGTTCGTTTGTTCGTTTCTTCGTTTGCTCGTTTGTTCGTTTGTTCGTTGGATCGTTTTGTTCATTTGTTCGTTTGTTCGTTTGTTCGTTTGTTCGTTTGTTCGTTTGTTCGTTGGTTCGTTGGTTCGTTGGTTCGTTGGTTCTTTTGTTCGTTTGTTCGTTGGTTCGTTGGTTCGTTGGTTCGTTGGTTCGTTGGTTCGTTGGTTCGTTGTTTCGTTGTTTCGTTGTTTCGTTGTTTCGTTGTTTCGTTGTTTCGTTGTTTCGTTGTTTCGTTGTTTCGTTGTTTCGTTGTTTCGTTGTTTCGTTGTTTCGTTGTTTCGTTGTTTCGTTGTTTCGTTGTTTCGTTGTTTCGTTGTTTCGTTGTTTCGTTGTTTCGTTGTTTCGTTGTTTCGTTGTTTCGTTGTTTCGTTGTTTCGTTGTTTCGTTGTTTCGTTGTTTCGTTGTTTCGTTGTTTCGTTGTTTCGTTGTTTCGTTGTTTCGTTGTTTCGTTGTTTCGTTGTTTCGTTGTTTCGTTGTTTCGTTGTTTCGTTGTTTCGTTGTTTCGTTGTTTCGTTGTTTCGTTGTTTCGTTGTTTCGTTGTTTCGTTGTTTCGTTGTTTCGTTGTTTCGTTGTTTCTTTGGTTCGTTTGTTTCTTTGTCTGTTTCTTCGTTTGTTCGTTTGTTCGTTTGTTCGTTTGTTCGTTTGTTCGTTTGTTCGTTTGTTCGTTTGTTCGTTTGTTCGTTTGTTCTTTTGTTCGTTTGTTCGTTTCTTCGTTTGCTCGTTTGTTCGTTTGTTCGTTGGATCGTTTTGTTCATTTGTTCGTTTGTTCGTTTGTTCGTTTGTTCGTTTGTTCGTTTGTTCGTTGGTTCGTTGGTTCGTTGGTTCGTTGGTTCGTTGGTTCGTTGGTTCTTTTGTTCGTTTGTTCGTTGGTTCGTTGGTTCGTTGGTTCGTTGGTTCGTTGGTTCGTTGGTTCGTTGGTTCGTTGGTTCGTTGGTTCGTTGGTTCGTTGGTTCGTTGGTTCGTTGGTTCGTTGGTTCGTTGGTTCGTTGGTTCGTTGGTTCGTTGGTTCGTTGGTTCGTTGGTTCGTTGGTTCGTTGGTTCGTTGGTTCGTTGGTTCGTTGGTTCGTTGGTTCGTTGGTTCGTTGGTTCGTTGGTTCGTTGGTTCGTTGGTTCGTTGGTTCGTTGGTTCGTTGGTTCGTTGGTTCGTTGGTTCGTTGGTTCGTTGGTTCGTTGGTTCGTTGGTTCGTTGGTTCGTTGGTTCGTTGGTTCGTTGGTTCGTTGGTTCGTTGGTTCGTTGGTTCGTTGGTTCGTTGGTTCGTTGGTTCGTTGTTTCGTTGTTTCGTTGTTTCGTTGTTTCGTTGTTTCGTTGTTTCGTTGTTTCGTTGTTTCGTTGTTTCGTTGTTTCGTTGTTTCGTTGTTTCGTTGTTTCGTTGTTTCGTTGTTTCGTTGTTTCGTTGTTTCGTTGTTTCGTTGTTTCGTTGTTTCGATGTTTCGTTGTTTCGTTGTTTCGTTGTTTCGTTGTTTCGTTGTTTCGTTGTTTCGTTGTTTCGTTGTTTCGTTGTTTCGTTGTTTCGTTGTTTCGTTGTTTCGTTGTTTCGTTGTTTCGTTGTTTCGTTGTTTCGTTGTTTCGTTGTTTCGTTGTTTCGTTGTTTCGTTGTTTCGTTGTTTCGTTGTTTCGTTGTTTCGTTGTTTCGTTGTTTCGTTGTTTCGTTGTTTCGTTGTTTCGTTGTTTCGTTGTTTCGTTGTTTCGTTGTTTCTTTGGTTCGTTTGTTTCTTTGTCTGTTTCTTCGTTTGTTCGTTTGTTCGTTTGTTCGTTTGTTCGTTTCTTCGTTTGCTCGTTTGTTCGTTTGTTCGTTGGATCGTTTTGTTCATTTGTTCGTTTGTTCGTTTGTTCGTTTGTTCGTTTGTTCGTTTGTTCGTTTGTTCGTTGGTTCGTTGGTTCGTTGGTTCGTTGGTTCTTTTGTTCGTTTGTTCGTTGGTTCGTTGGTTCGTTGGTTCGTTGGTTCGTTGGTTCGTTGGTTCGTTGGTTCGTTGTTTCGTTGTTTCGTTGTTTCGTTGTTTCGTTGTTTCGTTGTTTCGTTGTTTCGTTGTTTCGTTGTTTCGTTGTTTCGTTGTTTCGTTGTTTCGTTGTTTCGTTGTTTCGTTGTTTCGTTGTTTCGTTGTTTCGTTGTTTCGTTGTTTCGTTGTTTCGTTGTTTCGTTGTTACGTTGTTTCGTTGTTTCGTTGTTTCGTTGTTTCGTTGTTTCGTTGTTTCGTTGTTTCGTTGTTTCGTTGTTTCGTTGTTTCGTTGTTTCGTTGTTTCGTTGTTTCGTTGTTTCGTTGTTTCGTTGTTTCGTTGTTTCGTTGTTTCGTTGTTTCGTTGTTTCGTTGTTTCCTTGTTTCGTTGTTTCGTTGTTTCGTTGTTTCGTTGTTTCGTTGTTTCGTTGTTTCGTTGTTTCGTTGTTTCGTTGTTTCGTTGTTTCGTTGTTTCGTTGTTTCGTTGTTTCGTTGTTTCGTTGTTTCTTTGGTTCGTTTGTTTCTTTGTCTGTTTCTTCGTTTGTTCGTTTGTTCGTTTGTTCGTTTGTTCGTTTGATCGTTTGTTCGTTTCTTCGTTTGCTCGTTTGTTCGTTTGTTCGTTGGATCGTTTTGTTCATTTGTTCGTTTGTTCGTTTGTTCGTTTGTTCGTTTGTTCGTTTGTTCGTTTGTTCGTTGGTTCGTTGGTTCGTTGGTTCTTTTGTTCGTTTGTTCGTTGGTTTGTTGGTTCGTTGGTTCGTTGGTTCGTTGGTTCGTTGGTTCGTTGGTTCGTTGGTTCGTTGGTTCGTTGTTTCGTTGTTTCGTTGTTTCGTTGTTTCGTTGTTTCGTTGTTTCGTTGTTTCGTTGTTTCGTTGTTTCGTTGTTTCGTTGTTGTTTCGTTGTTTCGTTGTTTCGTTGTTTCGTTGTTTCGTTGTTTCGTTGTTTCGTTGTTTCCTTGTTTCGTTGTTTCGTTGTTTCGTTGTTTCGTTGTTTCGTTGTTTCGTTGTTTCGTTGTTTCGTTGTTTCGTTGTTTCGTTGTTTCGTTGTTTCGTTGTTTCGTTGTTTCGCTGTTTCGTTGTTTCGTTGTTTCGTTGTTTCGTTGTTTCGTTGTTTCGTTGTTTCGTTGTTTCGTTGTTTCGTTGTTTCGTTGTTTCGTTGTTTCGTTGTTTCGTTGTTTCGTTGTTTCGTTGTTTCGTTGTTTCGTTGTTTCGTTGTTTCGTTGTTTCGTTGTTTCGTTGTTTCGTTGTTTCGTTGTTTCGTTGTTTCGTTGTTTCGTTGTTTCGTTGTTTCGTTGTTTCGTTGTTTCGTTGTTTCGTTGCTTCTTTGGTTCGTTTGTTTCTTTGTCTGTTTCTTCGTTTGTTCGTTTGTTCGTTTGTTCGTTTGTTCGTTTGTTCGTTTGTTCGTTTGTTCGTTGTTCGTTTGTTCGTTTGTTCGTTTGTTCGTTTGTTCGTTTGTTCGTTGTTCTTTTGTTCGTTTGTTCGTTTCTTCGTTTGCTCGTTTGTTCGTTTGTTCGTTGGATCGTTTTGTTCATTTGTTCGTTTGTTCGTTTGTTCGTTTGTTCGTTTGTTCGTTTGTTCGTTTGTTCGTTTGTTCGTTGGTTCGTTGGTTCGTTGGTTCGTTGGTTCGTTGGTTCTTTTGTTCGTTTGTTCGTTGGTTCGTTGGTTCGTTGGTTCGTTGGTTCGTTGGTTCGTTGTTTCGTTGTTTCGTTGTTTCGTTGTTTCGTTGTTTCGTTGTTTCGTTGTTTCGTTGTTTCGTTGTTTCGTTGTTTCGTTGTTTCGTTGTTTCGTTGTTTCGTTGTTTCGTTGTTTCGTTGTTTCGTTGTTTCGTTGTTTCGTTGTTTCGTTGTTTCGTTGTTTCGTTGTTTCGTTGTTTCGTTGTTTCGTTGTTTCGTTGTTTCGTTGTTTCGTTGTTTCGTTGTTTCTTTGGTTCGTTTGTTTCTTTGTCTGTTTCTTCGTTTGTTCGTTTGTTCGTTTGTTCGTTTGTTCGTTTGTTCGTTTGTTCTTTTGTTCTTTTGTTCGTTTGTTCGTTTGTTCGTTTGTTCGTTTCTTCGTTTGCTCGTTTGTTCGTTTGTTCGTTGGATCGTTTTGTTCATTTGTTCGTTTGTTCGTTTGTTCGCTTGTTCGTTTGTTCGTTGGCTCGTTGGTTCGTTGGTTCTTTTGTTCGTTTGTTCGTTGGTTCGTTGGTTCGTTGGTTCGTTGGTTCGTTGGTTCGTTGGTTCGTTGGTTCGTTGGTTCGTTGTTTCGTTGTTTCGTTGTTTCGTTGTTTCGTTGTTTCGTTGTTTCTTTGGTTCGTTTGTTTCTTTGTCTGTTTCTTCGTTTGTTCGTTTGTTCGTTCGTTCGTTTGTTCGTTTGTTCGTTTGTTCTTTTGTTCGTTTGTTCGTTTCTTCGTTTGCTCGTTTGTTCGTTTGTTCGTTGGATCGTTTTGTTCGTTTGTTCGTTTGTTCGTTTGTTCGTTGGTTCGTTGGTTCGTTGGTTCTTTTGTTCGTTTGTTCGTTGGTTCGTTGGTTCGTTGGTTCGTTGGTTCGTTGGTTCGTTGGTTCGTTGGTTCGTTGGTTCGTTGGTTCGTTGGTTCGTTGGTTCGTTGGTTCGTTGGTTCGTTGGTTCGTTGTTTCGTTGTTTCGTTGTTTCGTTGTTTCGTTGTTTCGTTGTTTCGTTGTTTCTTTGGTTCGTTTGTTTCTTTGTCTGTTTCTTCGTTTGTTCGTTTGTTCGTTTGTTCGTTTGTTCGTTTGTTCGTTTGTTCGTTTGTTCTTTTGTTCTTTTGTTCGTTTGTTCGTTTGTTCGTTTCTTCGTTTGCTCGTTTGTTCGTTTGTTCGTTGGATCGTTTTGTTCATTTGTTCGTTTGTTCGTTTGTTCGTTTGTTCGTTTGTTCGTTTGTTCGTTGGCTCGTTGGTTCGTTGGTTCTTTTGTTCGTTGGTTCGTTGGTTCGTTGGTTCGTTGGTTCGTTGGTTCGTTGTTTCGTTGTTTCGTTGTTTCGTTGTTTCGTTGTTTCGTTGTTTCTTTGGTTCGTTTGTTTCTTTGTCTGTTTCTTCGTTTGTTCGTTTGTTCGTTTGTTCGTTTGTTCGTTTGTTCGTTTGTTCGTTTGTTCGTTTGTTCTTTTGTTCTTTTGTTCGTTTGTTCGTTTGTTCGTTTCTTCGTTTGCTCGTTTGTTCGTTTGTTCGTTGGATCGTTTTGTTCATTTGTTCGTTTGTTCGTTTGTTCGTTTGTTCGTTTGTTCGTTGGCTCGTTTGCTCGTTTGTTCGTTTGTTCGTTGGATCGTTTTGTTCATTTGTTCGTTTGTTCGTTTGTTCGTTTGTTCGTTTGTTCGTTTGTTCGTTTGTTCGTTGGTTCGTTGGTTCGTTGGTTCTTTTGTTCGTTTGTTCGTTGGTTTGTTGGTTCGTTGGTTCGTTGGTTCGTTGGTTCGTTGGTTCGTTGGTTCGTTGGTTCGTTGGTTCGTTGGTTCGTTGGTTCGTTGTTTCGTTGTTTCGTTGTTTCGTTGTTTCGTTGTTTCGTTGTTTCGTTGTTTCGTTGTTTCGTTGTTTCGTTGTTTCGTTGTTTCGTTGTTTCGTTGTTTCGTTGTTTCGTTGTTTCGTTGTTTCGTTGTTTCCTTGTTTCGTTGTTTCGTTGTTTCGTTGTTTCGTTGTTTCGTTGTTTCGTTGTTTCGTTGTTTCGTTGTTTCGTTGTTTCGTTGTTTCGTTGTTTCGTTGTTTCGTTGTTTCGTTGTTTCGTTGTTTCGCTGTTTCGTTGTTTCGTTGTTTCGTTGTTTCGTTGTTTCGTTGTTTCGTTGTTTCGTTGTTTCGTTGTTTCGTTGTTTCGTTGTTTCGTTGTTTCGTTGTTTCGTTGTTTCGTTGTTTCGTTGTTTCGTTGTTTCGTTGTTTCGTTGTTTCGTTGTTTCGTTGTTTCGTTGTTTCGTTGTTTCGTTGTTTCGTTGTTTCGTTGTTTCGTTGTTTCGTTGTTTCGTTGTTTCGTTGTTTCGTTGTTTCGTTGCTTCTTTGGTTCGTTTGTTTCTTTGTCTGTTTCTTCGTTTGTTCGTTTGTTCGTTTGTTCGTTTGTTCGTTTGTTCGTTTGTTCGTTTGTTCGTTTGTTCGTTTGTTCGTTTGTTCGTTTGTTCGTTTGTTCGTTTGTTCGTTTGTTCTTTTGTTCGTTTGTTCGTTTCTTCGTTTGCTCGTTTGTTCGTTTGTTCGTTGGATCGTTTTGTTCATTTGTTCGTTTGTTCGTTTGTTCGTTTGTTCGTTTGTTCGTTTGTTCGTTTGTTCGTTTGTTCGTTTGTTCGTTGGTTCGTTGGTTCGTTGGTTCGTTGGTTCGTTGGTTCTTTTGTTCGTTTGTTCGTTGGTTCGTTGGTTCGTTGGTTCGTTGGTTCGTTGGTTCGTTGTTTCGTTGTTTCGTTGTTTCGTTGTTTCGTTGTTTCGTTGTTTCGTTGTTTCGTTGTTTCGTTGTTTCGTTGTTTCGTTGTTTCGTTGTTTCGTTGTTTCGCTGTTTCGTTGTTTCGTTGTTTCGTTGTTTCGTTGTTTCGTTGTTTCGTTGTTTCGTTGTTTCGTTGTTTCGTTGTTTCGTTGTTTCGTTGTTTCGTTGTTTCGTTGTTTCGTTGTTTCGTTGTTTCGTTGTTTCGTTGTTTCGTTGTTTCTTTGGTTCGTTTGTTTCTTTGTCTGTTTCTTCGTTTGTTCGTTTGTTCGTTTGTTCGTTTGTTCGTTTGTTCGTTTGTTCTTTTGTTCTTTTGTTCGTTTGTTCGTTTGTTCGTTTCTTCGTTTGCTCGTTTGTTCGTTTGTTCGTTGGATCGTTTTGTTCATTTGTTCGTTTGTTCGTTTGTTCGCTTGTTCGTTTGTTCGTTGGCTCGTTGGTTCGTTGGTTCTTTTGTTCGTTTGTTCGTTGGTTCGTTGGTTCGTTGGTTCGTTGGTTCGTTGGTTCGTTGGTTCGTTGGTTCGTTGGTTCGTTGTTTCGTTGTTTCGTTGTTTCGTTGTTTCGTTGTTTCGTTGTTTCTTTGGTTCGTTTGTTTCTTTGTCTGTTTCTTCGTTTGTTCGTTTGTTCGTTCGTTCGTTTGTTCGTTTGTTCGTTTGTTCTTTTGTTCGTTTGTTCGTTTCTTCGTTTGCTCGTTTGTTCGTTTGTTCGTTGGATCGTTTTGTTCGTTTGTTCGTTTGTTCGTTTGTTCGTTTGTTCGTTTGTTCGTTTGTTCGTTGGTTCGTTGGTTCGTTGGTTCTTTTGTTCGTTTGTTCGTTGGTTCGTTGGTTCGTTGGTTCGTTGGTTCGTTGGTTCGTTGGTTCGTTGGTTCGTTGGTTCGTTGGTTCGTTGGTTCGTTGGTTCGTTGGTTCGTTGGTTCGTTGGTTCGTTGGTTCGTTGGTTCGTTGGTTCGTTGGTTCGTTGGTTCGTTGGTTCGTTGGTTCGTTGGTTCGTTGGTTCGTTGTTTCGTTGTTTCGTTGTTTCGTTGTTTCGTTGTTTCGTTGTTTCTTTGGTTCGTTTGTTTCTTTGTCTGTTTCTTCGTTTGTTCGTTTGTTCGTTTGTTCGTTTGTTCGTTTGTTCGTTTGTTCGTTTGTTCTTTTGTTCTTTTGTTCGTTTGTTCGTTTGTTCGTTTCTTCGTTTGCTCGTTTGTTCGTTTGTTCGTTGGATCGTTTTGTTCATTTGTTCGTTTGTTCGTTTGTTCGTTTGTTCGTTTGTTCGTTGGCTCGTTGGTTCGTTGGTTCTTTTGTTCGTTTGTTCGTTGGTTCGTTGGTTCGTTGGTTCGTTGGTTCGTTGGTTCGTTGGTTCGTTGGTTCGTTGTTTCGTTGTTTCGTTGTTTCGTTGTTTCGTTGTTTCGTTGTTTCTTTGGTTCGTTTGTTTCTTTGTCTGTTTCTTCGTTTGTTCGTTTGTTCGTTTGTTCGTTTGTTCGTTTGTTCGTTTGTTCTTTTGTTCGTTTGTTCGTTTCTTCGTTTGCTCGTTTGTTCGTTTGTTCGTTGGATCGTTTTGTTCATTTGTTCGTTTGTTCGTTTGTTCGTTTGTTCGTTTGTTCGTTTGTTCGTTTGTTCGTTTGTTCGTTTGTTCGTTTGTTCGTTTGTTCGTTTGTTCGTTTGTTCGTTTGTTCGTTGGTTCTTTTGTTCGTTTGTTCGTTTCTTCGTTTGTTCGTTTGTTCGTTTGTTCGTTTCTTCGTTAACTCGTTTGTTCATTTGTTCGTTTGTTCGTTTGTTCGTTTGTTCGTTGGTTCGTTGGTTCGTTGGTTCCTTTGTTCGTTTGTTCGTTGGTTCGTTGGTTCGTTGGTTCGTTGGTTCGTTGGTTCGTTGGTTCGTTGGTTCGTTGGTTCGTTGGTTCGTTGGTTCGTTGGTTCGTTGGTTCGTTGGTTCGTTGGTTCGTTGGTTCGTTGGTTCGTTGGTTCGTTGGTTCGTTGGTTCGTTGGTTCGTTGGTTCGTTGGTTCGTTGGTTCGTTGGTTCGTTGGTTCGTTGGTTCGTTGGTTCGTTGGTTCGTTGGTTCGTTGGTTCGTTGGTTCGTTGGTTCGTTGGTTCGTTGGTTCGTTGGTTCGTTGGTTCGTTGGTTCGTTGGTTCGTTGGTTCGTTGGTTCGTTGGTTCGTTGGTTCGTTGGTTCGTTGGTTCGTTGGTTCGTTGGTTCGTTGGTTCGTTGGTTCGTTGGTTCGTTGGTTCGTTGGTTCGTTGGTTCGTTGGTTCGTTGGTTCGTTGGTTCGTTGGTTCGTTGGTTCGTTGGTTCGTTGGTTCGTTGGTTCGTTGTTTCGTTGTTTCGTTGTTTCGTTGTTTCGTTGTTTCGTTGTTTCGTTGTTTCGTTGTTTCGTTGTTTCGTTGTTTCGTTGTTTCGTTGTTTCGTTGTTTCGTTGTTTCGTTGTTTCGTTGTTTCGTTGTTTCGTTGTTTCGTTGTTTCGTTGTTTCGTTGTTTCGTTGTTTCGTTGTTTCGTTGTTTCGTTGTTTCGTTGTTTCGTTGTTTCGTTGTTTCGTTGTTTCGTTGTTTCGTTGTATCGTTGTTTCGTTGTTTCGTTGTTTCGTTGTTTCGTTGTTTCGTTGTTTCGTTGTTTCGTTGTTTCGTTGTTTCGTTGTTTCGTTGTTTCGTTGTTTCGTTGTTTCGTTGTTTCGTTGTTTCGTTGTTTCGTTGTTTCGTTGTTTCGTTGTTTCGTTGTTTCGTTGTTTCGTTGTTACGTTGTTTCGTTGTTTCGTTGTTTCGTTGTTTCGTTGTTTCGTTGTTTCTTTGGTTCGTTTGTTTCTTTGTCTGATTCTTCGTTTGTTCGTTTGTTCGTTTGTTCGTTTGTTCGTTTGTTCGTTTGTTCGTTTGTTCGTTTGTTCGTTTGTTCGTTTGTTCGTTTGTTCGTTTGTTCGTTTGTTCGTTTGTTCGTTTGTTCGTTTGTTCGTTTGTTCTTTTGTTCGTTTGTTCGTTTCTTCATTTGTTCGTTTGTTCGTTTGTTCGTTTCTTCGTTTGCTCGTTTGTTCGTTTGTTCGTTTGTTCGTTTCTTCGTTTCTTCGTTTGTTCGTTTGTTCGTTTGTTCGTTTGTTCGTTTGTTCGTTTGTTCGTTTGTTCGTTTGTTCGTTTGTTCGTTTGTTCTTTTGTTCGTTTGTTCGTTTCTTCATTTGTTCGTTTGTTCGTTTGTTCGTTTCTTCGTTTGCTCGTTTGTTCGTTTGTTCGTTGGATCGTTTGTTCATTTGTTCGTTTGTTCGTTTGTTCGTTGGTTCGTTGGTTCGTTGGTTCTTTTGTTCGTTTGTTCGTTGGTTCGTTGGTTCGTTGGTTCGTTGGTTCGTTGGTTCGTTGGTTCGTTGGTTCGTTGGTTCGTTGGTTCGTTGGTTCGTTGGTTCGTTGGTTCGTTGGTTCGTTGGTTCGTTGGTTCGTTGGTTCGTTGGTTCGTTGGTTCGTTGGTTCGTTGGTTCGTTGGTTCGTTGTTTCGTTGTTTCGTTGTTTCGTTGTTTCGTTGTTTCGTTGTTTCGTTGTTTCGTTGTTTCGTTGTTTCGTTGTTTCGTTGTTTCGTTGTTTCGTTGTTTCGTTGTTTCGTTGTTTCGTTGTTTCGTTGTTTCGTTGTTTCGTTGTTTCGTTGTTTCGTTGTTTCGTTGTTTCGTTGTTTCTTTGGTTCGTTTGTTTCTTTGTCTGATTCTTCGTTTGTTCGTTTGTTCGTTTGTTCGTTTGTTCGTTTGTTCGTTTGTTCGTTTGTTCGTTTGTTCGTTTGTTCGTTTGTTCTTTTGTTCGTTTGTTCGTTTCTTCGTTTGTTCGTTTGTTCGTTTGTTCGTTTGTTCGTTTCTTCGTTTGCTCGTTTGTTCGTTTGTTCGTTGGATCGTTTGTTCATTTGTTCGTTTGTTCGTTTGTTCGTTGGTTCGTTGGTTCGTTGGTTCTTTTGTTCGTTTGTTCGTTGTTTCGTTGTTTCGTTGTTTCGTTGTTTCGTTGTTTCGTTGTTTCGTTGTTTCGTTGTTTCGTTGTTTCGTTGTTTCGTTGTTTCGTTGTTTCGTTGTTTCGTTGTTTCGTTGTTTCGTTGTTTCGTTGTTTCGTTGTTTCGTTGTTTCGTTGTTTCGTTGTTTCGTTGTTTCGTTGTTCGTTGTTTCGTTGTTTCGTTGCTTCTTTGGTTCGTTTGTTTCTTTGTCTGTTTCTTCGTTTGTTCGTTTGTTCGTTTGTTCGTTTGTTCGTTTGTTCGTTTGTTCGTTTGTTCGTTTGTTCGTTTGTTCGTTTGTTCGTTTGTTCGTTTGTTCGTTTGTTCTTTTGTTCGTTTGTTCGTTTCTTCGTTTGCTCGTTTGTTCGTTTGTTCGTTGGATCGTTTTGTTCATTTGTTCGTTTGTTCGTTTGTTCGTTTGTTCGTTTGTTCGTTTGTTCGTTTGTTCGTTTGTTCGTTGGTTCGTTGGTTCGTTGGTTCGTTGGTTCGTTGGTTCTTTTGTTCGTTTGTTCGTTGGTTCGTTGGTTCGTTGGTTCGTTGGTTCGTTGGTTCGTTGTTTCGTTGTTTCGTTGTTTCGTTGTTTCGTTGTTTCGTTGTTTCGTTGTTTCGTTGTTTCGTTGTTTCGTTGTTTCGTTGTTTCGTTGTTTCGTTGTTTCGTTGTTTCGCTGTTTCGTTGTTTCGTTGTTTCGTTGTTTCGTTGTTTCGTTGTTTCGTTGTTTCGTTGTTTCGTTGTTTCGTTGTTTCGTTGTTTCGTTGTTTCGTTGTTTCGTTGTTTCGTTGTTTCGTTGTTTCGTTGTTTCGTTGTTTCGTTGTTTCGTTGTTTCGTTGTTTCTTTGGTTCGTTTGTTTCTTTGTCTGTTTCTTCGTTTGTTCGTTTGTTCGTTTGTTCGTTTGTTCGTTTGTTCTTTTGTTCTTTTGTTCGTTTGTTCGTTTGTTCGTTTCTTCGTTTGCTCGTTTGTTCGTTTGTTCGTTGGATCGTTTTGTTCAT